>NW_009954705.1:1554039-1593074 GCF_000747805.2 Chaetura pelagica | reverse complement strand
ATATCTCTCTTGAATTGAGGTGCCCAAGACTGGACACAACACTCCAGGTGTGGCCTCACCAGTGCTGAGTACAGGGGGACAATCACCTCTCTACTTCTCCTGGTCACACTATTTCTGATATAAGCCAGGATGCCATTGGCTTTCTTGGCCACCTGGGCACACTGCTGGCTCATATTCAGCCACTTGTCAATTAGAACCCCCAGGTCCTTTTCTGCCAGACACTTTCCAGCCACACTTCCCCAAGCTTGGAGCACTGGGGATCATTGATTCCAACTCCCTGGCTGCAGCAGGAACATCTAGGGCAGATCACACAGGAACATGTCCAGGCAGGTCTTGAAAGTCTCCAGAGAAGCAGACTCCACAACCTCTCTGGGCAGCCTGTTCCAGTGCTCCATCACCCTTTCCAGCATATTCCTTTTCCTTGGGTCATTACTTCCCCTTTACTTCCAGTTGCCACATCACATGAAGGATATCACACACACGTACCAGGTATGGACACATATGCACATGGCCTATCACCAAGTTCCTGAGCTCCTGAAAACCGAGCTCATGACAAACAAGCTAGTGACAGAACTGGAGGAGGACTACTGAGGTTTCAGCCCAATTCCTGCCCACCACCAAAATCAATCAGAAAGCACCCAAATCAGAGTTCAGCCTCATCCACTAGGTCCTGTGTGCTTGCCCTCTTCGCTTGTTTTCCCCAGGGATTTTGGAGTCAAGCCTGCAGTTATATAATTTCCTAAGCAGCAAAACTCCATGTTTGCTGGAAATTATGGCACATGCATCACTACCAAAAGCACAGCCAAAGGTAAAGGTGCTAAAGCGAGGTTGTTTCTTGTTTTTCCCAGGGGAGAGGAGGTAGCTGCACCTGTCTCCATGACCTGAAGCAATGTGACTGAAAAATCAGGTGCTAGCACAAAATCCCAGCCCTGGAAATCACTATAACTCATGGTAGGATCCCTGTAAGTAACTGGTTTGCAAGTACAACTTTCATTTCAGAGTAAAATGAAAAAATGGAACAGATGCTCCATGTTAGAAGCATTTTTATGTATCCTTAACTGCTTTTCATACGGCAACTGGAGGACATCAATCCAGCAAGGAGTGCAAAAGGATTATAAGGATTACAGTTTTTCCTTTGGTTGAACACCTTTCAGCACTGGAGTGTTTTATCTTATAGGCCCTGCTGAGGATAGGAAACAGCCATGACCATGTGCAACTGCTGTTGGCCAAAGCAACCTGCAGCTGCTTAGTGTCCCTGAGGAACAGACCCACAACTTTTCCTGCCATGGCAGTGGCAATGGTGATATAAAGAGTAGAAATCATTGTACAGCTCCTTAATTTACTTCCAGTTACACTGTAGGGATGAATATGTCTTCAGTGCAAACAGATAAAAAAGCAGATAGTGTATATAAATTATTTCTTTTTCACAATAAACTTCTAAATGTGTGGATTTGGAGGTTCTTTTTTTGGCCCAAACTGCATTTTGTTCTACAAATCTGAAGAGATACTCTAATAATTTATTACCTGTGAGGGCTGAATTCCCAAAGCATGTTATATGGAAAGAATCCTGCTTAGTGGTATTTCAGAGGAGTATGGGATTTGGGATTAAAGATTCTCATTATCAAAACTGACAGATTATTTTAATTATTAACATCAATCATGTCTCCACAAGGCATAAAGCTTAATAGCTGTTTTTCAAGAATTCTTTTTTAACATTTTCATTTGCTTTCAAATGTTCACTGTTGGATAAGACAACTTACTCTGATATAAGCAATCCTATTAATTGGATCCCCCTTCAAAAAGCAGAATCATAGAAGTCTCTGATTATCTTAGCAATGACAATCAGGAAGCTAATTTGATAACCACAGCAACTTATCTTGAACAAATGTCTGGTTTTACTCTAATTCTAGTTAAGAACACCTGGTTGAAGGAATAAGAAAAGTTCATACTTTCTGAAGTAAAATGCTATTCAATTCAGGACTTTAAAGGAAAAGAAACAGCAGAATCTCAGGGAAAACCACTGTGAAGAGAGATGCTATTAGATGAGGGTATCCCAGCAGTTTAAGTAGTAAGAGCTGGTAAATCAAGCAGGGCAAGACCTCAGCCCAGAGCTCCAGTCCACACAGATCTACAATGCCACAGTCATGAGCAAAACACAGGCACTACAAGAAATTGTTGAACCAAAGAAGAGAAGTGTATCACTGATAACCCCAAAGCACCTGGGAGCAAAAGAAATGGCAAGAAAGCAAAGAGTAAAGAAGTTCTGTTGGACACAAGCATCATCAAGGTAAAACCTGATTCCTCCCAAAGAAGTGGAAACAAACAGAAGGAAAATGACAGATCAAGCCAAGTCCATGCTTACACAGTTCACCCCACCTGTTATGTATGGACATGTTACCCCAGAGCTGACATCAAACAGAAGGCATGGGGACAGCCCTCTGCACTCTTCCTAGATGTTGACAGGGCCACCATGCATGTACCACTTCACCACTTGGCATTGTTTGGCACAGTAACACTAATGTAAACAGGAGACAGTAGTGAAGTTGAGATGTATCATTAGCTCCTGTTGTCCTCCTCTGTCAGAAGTGAGGGAGCAGCAAAGGGACTTTGCACATCCTTCCTGAGCACCTTCACCATGCAGAGACCAGCCAGCAACTTTGTATGTCCCTCTCTATCCAAAAACATGAACTGCTGTTTATCATAAAATCTGCAACAGCTGGATGGTGGATGTGCTGGGCCCCAAACCACTGCTTAATTTACTTCCTTACAGCATGAAATCTTGACATAGAAAGGGGATCATGAAACGTTTCCAAAATGATCATTGTTTTTTTTGCTAAGACTGCTAAATCTTCCCTGCCTTCCAAAAAAACAGCTGGGAGACAGAGAAAAATATATTTAGTTATAACACTCGAACATGAAAAAAGTTCATAAATTTGCTTCCTATTGAGCAAAACCCAGAAACTCGGAAGCTTTGTCTACTCCAGCAAATTTACCCACTGCTGATAAAGCACTTACAACTGGTGCTGAACTCAATTTAACTTGAAGCGTAGCCAAGGGTAAACTGTCTTTCCACATAATTCTCTGAATTCTACTGAATCCAACAGCAGGTAAAACTGTCAGTTATCAACTGTACCTAAATATTAATTTAGGACCCTAATTTTAGATGGTTAGTTTTACGCATTCTAGTTTGAACCACCACCAGTTCTGCAATGCTGTCAAACTTTCAGAAACATTATGGCAGATCTAGAGAAGCAACACATCAGTAAAATCCAAAGCAAATGTACATTATCACAGATTTTGCTCATTTGCTCATTTTGCTCTTTTGCTCATTTGCTAATCTCAGTAATAAAACACCCTCCATAATTTGATACACATTTCCAAAATATTTTTCCTTGTGACTTGAGAGATAATGGGAAAAAAACCAAACCAATTTATTTTTAAAAACAGTTGCAAGATGAAAATTGTGGTAAAATCCAGACTGGGCTCTGGACTAGAGGACCCCAGTTAGACTAGAAAATAACAGTTAAAATGACCTAGTGAAGGACATACAGCTCAGTGCTTTTTTATTCATAGCTGTACTTTCACACCAGGCTCTGTAAAGCACATAAAGTAAGTTTCCAGCTGTAACGCCAGCTGTTATAAAGGCAGAAGGAACAGGTATATAATTATTCCACTTGAGCCACTCTGACAGACCCCGGAGCTACAAGCTCAGAACTGGTAATGCCACGCTACCTGCTGTGCACCACATCTGTGGTGGCTGGGGGCTCACCAAGGGCCAACTTGCCAGGGAGCTCCAGTTAGGAGCACAGAGGGCAGAACATAACATCTTATTACTCAAAAAGGTCAAGCACAACCAATGCATTACCTGCCTGCTGCTACTGATCCTGAAAGTGTACTACAAGTAATTCACAGCGACCATTTCTCTGTAAACAATTTGTTCTACTTAGAAAAATGTGTACATATTGCTCTGAACCACTTGCAGCAACTTGTCTGTCAAAAGATTGCATCCCCATTTTCATAAATTAAAAGAAATTGGATTCAGCATGCACTCCTTACGAGTATAAATAAATAATACTCTCATTGTGAGCTCTGGGGTTGTCTTCCCTTCTGCATTTTTCAACAGCAAATTTATATACAATAAAATGATAGGATTTAAGAGCTTTATGCTCATCTTTATTTTTTTTATATTGTTGATTAGCACTCACAGTTGTGCATCAGGCATCTAGTATACATTTGAGATTCAGATCAACTGAATGAAAAGCAGCAAGCACTCACCCCCTCAGCTCAAGAAGTTTCTTCCCAATATCATGTCTCAATTTAAAACAGTCCTGCTCTTTACTTACTCAGCTGTACAACTGCCTTTCCTCCTCCTGAAGCTGGGAAGGAAAGACCTGCAACTTCCCTTCCTTTTTTCTCCAGTTTCACTGTGTCTGCAAACTGAAGGGAGAAGGATGTAGCCTCCCAAGGAACTGCTCAAGACTTTCCAGCTTTGCTGGTGGAGCTGGTTGGAGGATGAGTACTGGCGGAACACAAGCTGAACATGAGTCAGCCACGTGTCCTTGCAGCAGCCAAGGCTGCTACTGGGCTGTGTTTGCAGGAGAGTAGCTAGCAGGTCAAGGAAGGGATCCTTCCCTCTGCTTGGCAGGCATGAGGCATCTGGAACACTGTGTCCAGGTGTGGGGCCTCAGTGTGCTGATACTGGAGAGGATCCACAGAAGGGCCACCAAGATGGGCCCTTACAGATCTGGAGCATACAATGTGTGAAAAGAAACTAAGGGATCTGGCTTGGTTCAGCCTGCAAGAGAGGAGTGTGGGGTGAACCGACCGTATAGATGTTCTCAGCTGCCAAAAAAGGGGAATAGTAGAGAAGATGGAGCCAGTCTCATCTCTCAGGTGTCCAGCTAAAGATAAAGATGCAAAAACACATTGCAATAAGGAACATTTTAACTGAACATAAAGAGAAAAAAAACATAATGACAGGAGCGAAGCACTGGTACGGGTTGCCCAGAGGACTTATATGATCTCCACCCTTGGATATTAAAAAAATTTCACTCAGAAACGCCCTCCGCAATCTGACCTAATTGGGCAGTTGGTCCAGTTGTGAGCAGCGCTTGGACTAGGTAGCCTCCAGAAGGCCTTTCCCACCAAATTATTCCATGATTCTAACAGGAATAGCTTCAAAGGAAGAGGGACCAAGGACAATTTCATGACACAATGTTGGAAAATCCACTGACCAAGACACAGTGCAGGCTTGAGAGCCTGAAATCCCTATTTCTATCTCCAACACAGAACATTTTGCTTAGAATAGTACCCAGAAAAACTGTAGCAGTCATCATTTGCTCAGCACTCCAGGAATGAAGCAAGGTCAAACTGTAGCATAAAGCTAATCTGCAGTTAAAAGCCCTGCTCTTGGATTAGGAGCAGTGATAATGCTGGAGCCACCAAAAATGCAAGTTATGGTAGCTCAGATAAAACTGCCAGGCACATGCCCTCAGCAAAGAGGAGGATGCTGTACACTGCTGTACAGCATGAGGAAAGATGACTGTTCACACTTCTATGCTGCCTGCATGAGAGCTTTCAAATCAAAATCATTAATGTCCAGAGAAGCCTGGCTAGTGAAGAGCTTTGTTAGTTTGTACAAGGAACATTTGCAGGACTTTGGACATAGAAAAAGATATGTGGTAATTAATCAGTAAGCTTTGTAATGCTTTTGTACATTCACTCGAGTGTGTGGAGATGAAATAATAAGGACGATTTAGTGTCAGAAGCTCCCACTGGTGAAATCAGGATATCTTGACACTAAATACTTCAGGATATTGGCACATTCTTACAATGATCTCTAAAACGACTAATGATGTCAGTGAGGTGAGGTATCCTTTTTCAATATTATAGAATAATTTTATATAGTTAACAAATAGATGAATCAATGTGATGATTTGAGGGTATAAATCAAACTGCTTATAGAGCTTTTTGGGGAGTTGTTTCCCAGGATGGGATCTCTGAGAGCTACTACTTCTCTTGCCAAAGAAAAGACAGTACATGCAATGACAGGTGCAAGAGATCTTGTTGAAATGCTTCCACAAAATGAGCAATAAAGAGTGTTAAGTCCCACCTGGTTTGTTTCTACTGGACTAATATGCATTATGTCTCATAACCACTTCAATACCTTTTACGTAATTGCTAAGAGTATTGAATTGGAAAAAGAAATGGCAGTTAAATCAGCCTGTCTAGCAGACAATACTCCTGAAGTAACATTATTTGTGGTAAGAGAATGAAAACGAGAAAATGAAAATTAAATTAACATTTTTCTGCTGTGATTCAGTTCTGCACCATGGGCATTACTAGGGGCATTACTACTGCCCTGAATGGAGAAGGACCAAGCCTATTATTTTAATAATTAAAAACTGATTAAAAGTGAGCACTGGAAAATAAACGTTAGGAAACTATTGCCTTCATGCTACAGAATGAATTAGATGTGAAAAAATTAGTGGCTTTTTCATTTACTGTCATTGTTTACTTACAGTAACTTATACGAGGCAATAAGGGAATATAAATATCTAAAAGTACCATGGAAGAGAGAAAATATCCCTTTGTCAGGAGTAACAATCTAAAGAAAGGTGCCTCTTGGATATAAACCCCCTTTGAAAATTAGTTACCTTTCAAGAAAATTTCCAGTGGTAAACTGACAATGTTGGCAGTAAATACAACGCAAAATCTGCAAGAGTACACTTTTAACAACTCTGTGGTTTGTCTTCCTTTGTTTGGCAAACTCTCTAAATACCATTGTGGCATTATATTAAACTATCTCACAAGGACTCAATCAGCTAATGTATTATCACTGGGCTTGAAAAAATATTAAGAAGACCTATTTATAAATAACTTTTTTGTGTTCAGTGTATTCTTTTTTTAATCTTCCCAGGAAGGAAGGCTGTTGCCAAAAACTACACACCAGTATCATTTCGCAAACTTTTCCTAGTCTTATCTGATCCGCAGAGACATTAAATCTGTACTGCAGATACATATTCAAAGACTTATTAGAAGGTTGAATCCACTATCCAGTACATAAATATACATATACAGTTGATAAGACATGCTGTAACAGCATAGATGCTGGGGAGATATTTCTTCATAATGCACTCAGTGCAAGCAACATACATTTATATGTAGCTGACAACGTCCTAGTGAAAAATCCTGGAAGGCTTGCTGACAGAAGTCACTGCACACAACCATTAGCCATGCTGCCATTTTACAATACCTTTTTCCCCCTTTGCCTTCATTGCACCCAAAAGCTACATCTTACCCTGTAGGCAGCATTTGAAAAAGGGACTTCTTATGCAGGACTTCCAGCATGCGAATTGCTATACACACGGTCATCTCAGAAGCAGGAAAGAGCCATGTGAAAGGTCTTTTTCCTTATGCACATAATGTTAAGATCAAATGGCTAAAGTACTTTTCCAGGAATTGCACACTCCATGATAAATTTCATCCAACAGTTATTTTTTTAATGCATTAATACAAACCATTTACAGAACGTTTTGTTAAAGGCAAACAGACTCCTCACTGTACAGCAGCAGCAGGCATTGCCATACTGCAAATGAAGGACAATACAAGCTGTGGGGGCACTTCTGCAGATCTTAAATCCTTTCAAAACCTACCCAAGGCCTTGATTGCATCCTCTGCAATACCCGTATACCTAATCATGTTTCACCTTTCATCTTCTCTCCTTCCTATCCCATAGTCTTGACATCTAATGTTCCATTCAAAGCACAAGCAAGCAGAAAATTCTTTTATCTTATCCTTGGGGAATGTGCAAAGGATCAACCACAGTTAACAGTCCCTTCAGTAACCCTCCTCTTTATTAATTGAGAAATAACATCTAGTTTCATATTTTGCAGTAGTGGGCAAAAATCTAGAGTTGTGAGTGCATAAGGAATTCCTACATGATAGGAGGTCCAGGCCTCTATCACAGACATGAAAGCAAAGATCATACACTCGCACTGGCAACAACTGAAATGCAATCAAAGTTTTTTGTGCAGTGAGTTTATTGTACATTCTTACATTTCTAGGATGTTCTTTACCGTTGTATGGTTTAGGAATAGCTTTTTCTGTTAAAACACAAGGCTCTGCTTAAATCAAACTACAAGGTACAGATTTCAGAACTGACAGGTTACATGTGTTAAGGCATGCTTGGTTTGGATTCTGTGAATTGATTTTAAGGATAAAGGGAATATTAAATCACAGAGTTCCTAGATTTGATCAGGCAGTTGAATCTCATTTATATGAAGACATTATGTGTTGATGCCAAGAATGTGGATAGACTGAAGCATTTCAGTCCCTGACAAACCAGATAGACTTGTGAGACTAAGGCACAGGAATATCTGAGGTCCATGCACAGCAAGGAGTTGATGTTCTACCTGCCCAGGCAATGCCCCTGGCAGGGAATGGTTCTCCTTGATGCAGCAAAACAATTTTGAATTCTCTGGGTTTTGCTAATCTGATTTTGCTAATTTTTTCCCAGTCTAAAATCTGGTCAGGATTTGGATGCTGAGCATCTAAACAAAGACTCACCAGCCAAGTAATTAAGAAATAAGATTGCCTATACCTCTTGTCTCTGTTACTTGTGTCCCATCTCCACCAGGGCTTCATCCCTTTTAGAGAATTCAGAAAAACCCTGAAGACAAAGCAAGCCTGCATTACTCTCTACCCACACCCCATCAAATACAACTAAATCCAGAAAACATTCGGTAAACTGCACGTTAGAGAAAAAATACTATCAGATCAGTGAAATCTGTTAGCATAAGTCCTATATCATAATCATATCAAGAGATTAAAAATTCTAAGCTATTTTACTCCTGTACCTGTTGAAGTACTGCTACTTGGGAATGACTAGACATCTTTTGGTGCTCAGAGATCACTTCAAATGATCTAATTTTATATTGCTCTGACTCTAAATATTGCAATGAGGATGGTGAAAGAAGCCACGTGTGAGTGGTGTAGATTTAAACACAGCAGCCAGAAGCCCTGGGTAAGTCAGACAGGGCTCACATCACATTCAAATCTGCCTTGTTCAAGCCCTGTGTACTGAAGAGAATTTAATGAGTAGTCCAGTAAGGATCTGTAGACAAAAATACATCCAAATCAAGCACAGAAACAATTTCAAGTGACAGATGAATTCATACAAAGCAAAAGCCTCTTCAGAGACACTTTGGGGAGAAAATGCCTATATTTATCAACCAGATTACTTGTTACACATAAACTGTCCTGCTTTAGCTGAAAGACTACACTGCGCTCCTATAGGAACCATATGTGATTTCTTCTGTACAATTGCTTCTATCACCAAAAATGGTATTTTTGGATCTGGTTTTGCATATAAAAATAAATTATCTGTGAAAATTATCCTATGTGAACTGTGTTATCTTGTTTACACAGAATGTGCCATTTAGTTTTTTTAATAATGAATGGTATTTCAAATTCATCTTGTCAGATATAGATACAACAATTATACCTTTCAGTTACAATTACTGCTATTTGTGCAAACATCTTCCACCCATTTGTTTTATCTCTATTGTTTTATGATGTACATTGGCAAGAATTCTTCCAAACAAAAATGCTTCTTGACACCTAACTTTTTATAACACCCAGTCTTTTTTTTTTCTCATGGCATCACTCCTTTGGTGAAATTACATACTTCTCATCAAAAAGAATATTAAGCCTTGTAAAAATATAAAATAGAAGAAAGTGGCATGGTAGGACTTCCAGCCCCACACCTAGATTAATGAAATAAACAAGGCTAGCAATGCTACTGGGCACTGGGGCCAGCTGGCCTGGAATGGTTCATCTTTATCCTTCCAAACATTTTCATCCCTCAAAAGAGGGTGGATACTTGCAACTAAATCCTTGACTGTTCAAATTTTGGAGACACTCTAAGGAAATGTTTGGGAGAAGATCAAACCTCATGGGCCAAAGGTAGCCAGCTCTCACTCTAATGGTTTAACCAGGTAGGAATCAGGACTGAGTGCTCAGGAGGGCTCCTCATTTAGTGCACCTGCATAGGCAAGGCCAGGGGATATATAGCAAATACAGGCAATAAAACTGTAACTTTATGGAATCCTGTAAAAACCACACTGTACTCCTGAGCTACCAATCCCAACAAAATATGCCCCAAATGCAGGAATTAGCCCATTCTTCCTGAATTTGAAATGTTTTTAGTTTGTCTTCCAGTATCTTCACTCTGGAAAACAGTTCATATAAGAAATACTCCAGTAAATACATTCACACGGTATTCATGGCTGCAGATTTTAAAAAACTAATATTGCCAGTGGAATCCCTCCAGAGTGCAGTTGGATGTCTTCTGCCTTGTCTCTCACATGGCACCAAAGCAGCATCCAAACCCTTGCGCACACCATCACCTTCTGGATCAAAACACCTTTTGCTACCCAACTGCCAGCTTTCATCCTCCAGGTGCACCTGGGCCTTGCTTAAGCTCCAGTTAAGAAATGTTCACAGCAAAACATCTGCTGCCTTTAAGAGAACAGGTTTCCATCCCTGCAGGGTTACAAAAGCAGGTTAACCTTTTAATGAAAATACTCCTGTCACCCCATTAAAATTCGAGCCAATTTCTGCAGGAAAGTTTCTATCTTTTTTTCTAAGTAGGGAAGAGAAGAAGGGAGCAATGACAATGTTACATAAGCATATTTAAAAAAAAAAATCTGAAAACTTTTTTTTCAATAATATCTTATTTTTTTACAATTTTCACTTAATATGGTCAATCCTTTTTGATCCTGTGTATTTATTCGACATTTCAGGACAAAAGGGTCTGAGTCAGCTGGCATGAAGCTACACCATGACCTACAAAGGAAGTGCAAACCCAGTATTAATTAGCCTTGTCCCACAGAGGACTTAAAGACAGCATCAGAGTGCTGAAGAATATTTGCACAGGCAGCAGAAGGAAAGCTAAGGGAAAGCAAAAAGGCAGGAAACAATTAATCAGTCTTAATGGATAATGAGGTCAAATAAATGGAAAAACTGTTGAGAAATCAGTTATTTGGAATGAAATGGAAAATAAAAACAGTAGTAAAAGAAAATGGAATAGGCTGAAAAACACAAAGACAGAAAAGAAATATAATCACAGAAGAGGAGGAAACAACACCTGCTTGCAAGTAACAGCTCTGGCCTTTCTCAGACAGAACTGTCACTCCCAGGAAAACTCTTCTGATTTTTGGAAAGTTGAAAATAAAAAGACAAAAGCACAAGGTATGTAATAAACAGTGAAGAAGTATGCATGAAGTCAGGATAAATAATTCCCTATTATGTCTTGTTTCCTTGTATTTTGCTAAAATGGACACTCAGGGGCAACCATATCCCTTTCTCCTCTGAACTAGATACTGAGAAGTTCTTCCTTTTCTTTGCTCTCTCACAGACTTCTCTTGCTTTAATTGCTTTCTTTTGCACTGAGGCCTGGACTATGTCCAGTGCACCTACCTGAAAACCTAAGGAGAGGGCTGCTCAGCTCAAGGAGCTCCTCTGGCGGGCTGAGGAGCCTCTGCCTGACCTGCCACATAAATAAACAAAGCTGGTGGTTTGCTTCACCAGCTCCCAGCCAGCCTGGCCTAGCCCTGACCTCCCTGGCAGGAGGAATATGACAGTCAGCCAAATCCTGGCTTAGCCCAAGGCATGTTTGATCAGCAGAAGATTATGCTATGAGCTTTCCTATCTGAACACAGCATGTGAGCATTCAGGTTGGCTTCTGCCTTCCTGCAGTAATCACTTGATGATCATCATCAGCACACACACCTTCCACAGACACCTCCAGAGCAAAGGGTCCAAAGCTCTCTCCTTTCATCAGCTTTTTCCGTGAACCTGGAAGAGGGATCGCTGGGTGAGAAACTGTGGCATGAAGCCATTATCCTTATCATATTCTTTGGGACATTTTTTGAGGAGCACAAATGCAAGCAAAATGATTAGCCACAGCTGTGCCCTACAGAAACAATACTGCTTCCTTCTGATAAGCAAAGGAACTGTTTTGAATGTGACTTCACCTTATTCTGTGCTGTTACACCAATCGGGGATGTTATCTGGGAGACAAGGACAATAATAAAAATAATCTATTCCCATGGCTTTCATGGCATCAATGTTATCTTGCTTAAAACCAGAAAGTTTTGCAAGTAAAGTCTGATGTCACATCTGGCTCTGGTGGGACCAGGCCATGTCCAGGACTGTCCTTGTTTCAGCACTTGCTTTCTGTGGCAGTCAGTAAGCCTGTAACACTTCTGTCTTGCCTTTATGGTTTAGTAACTGAAATATTGGCCTTACCCTGAATCCTCATCAGCTGGAAATGCATCTTCTTGAACTAATTGAGCATAGAGTGACTGTGGGTTTCTAATGTGATGCACCCAAAAAAAAGGGAAATGCGATCTTAAGGAGGCATTTCCAACATAGATTCACAAATGCAAGTGCCTCTGTATAAAGCATTGATGATAGAGCAGGGAATCCAACTGGCAAACCACACAGCGTAATACATGGGTGATGACACCTAAGATCATTGAAGGAGATGAAAAGCTGTTTTGGGAGAGGAGAAAAGGGAATATGGCTTGTTTAGTCTAGTCAAACAATAGCTAAGACAGACTGATCTGTCTGTCCAGTGGAGCACAAGGGAGTTAATATAAGAATAAATACTATAAGAATGGTGCCTGAGAAAAGGTATTGAAATTTGGGTCACCAAAGCACATGAGTACAATCTAGCAGTCAATATATCTAGGTAGAAAGTAGAAGGCAATCCCTGGCCTTTACAGCAGAGAGCTTTTGTTACCCAGGTACTTCTAAAATGGGAGATGGGAAAATCCTGAATGGATTACATGGTGTGAAGGTTCACTCTTCTGTGGACCAGAAAGTGCCCTCCATATAAAATAGTAAGTGTCACAGTGATGCTCCACTAAGATAAAAATATAGACAATTTGACTGTGCTACTGGGGGTCTTTCCCCCTCCCTCAGCCTCCAACCTGCACACGCAGCTCCTGATGGGTGCAGGGGTCTCATTATGAATGAATCAATTTGGGAACTCAGCATCTTGTGCACAACTGGTACACAGCTCCCTCAAACAGTTAAATAATGCTCAGATTGAGTTCCCCGCCCACATGTGGTCAATCTGCATCAAAGCAAACACAATGTTATGATCCTTCCCTACTATCAGAGACAATTACTTCCTGCAAAAATTCACCCTATTTTCTTTTCTGTCCTGTTTAGCCACACATTTATGCACACACATCCCAAATTAAATCAAGGGAACATATGTAAACAGAACAAGTTTGGAAATAAGCTTCTTTCTGGCGACAATGTTTTCTAAGGGCCTAGAATGCAAAGTCACATGGAGGAGAACTTTATCCAAATGAGACTACACCAGAAACAAGTTGGGGTCTGTAGACCTTTCACAATGTAACACATATGGCTTTTAGCAAAAGAGGGAGATGACACCATAGTGTGTTCAGAGTATAGAAAGACCAAATAGTATGCTTGGAAATATCCAGCATTAAAAGAAAAAAGTCTAATCCCTTTAATCTGAAGGGATCTCAAAGATCAGCTATGACACAATTCATCAGGGGCAGAAGAATAACATTAAATACATACTGAGAAGTAGTTCATTGAGATACAAAGCTAGGGTTTGGGGACACAGGGAAAGATTTGCTTAATATTTAATGAAAATGGCCTTGCTCATTCTTAGCTCCACCTCAGTCTCTGTTAAAAGTGGTAACTTGAAGGTGTGCTAAATGATTTATAAGACCAGACCCTTTGTTGCTTTGAAATAATAGTTGGGTTTGACTCCCATGATACAGGTGTCTTTCACCTGCTTGGGCAGCACTGGCCACTAAAGTTGCTCAAGAGAAAGCTGACCAAAGCATAAGATAAAAAAACCCAAACAGTACAGATGCATCCTTCACCTCTTTTTGATTCATGGCAAGTTCTCCACCAAGGATTTTCTCTCCTTTTTGCCCCTCAGTTGCCCTGTATGTTAAGTTTGCATGTTTTTTTTAAATAAAGGCTGTTCAAGACTTGCTAAAATTTTCTGTGGTCTTCGGTCAAAGACTGTACAAAACTCCTTGTATACCCTCTTTACTGCACACATCAAGGTCCTGTTGTCAGGAGGATGCTCTAATGCAATGTAATATAAATGGCAGCTTGCAAGTTAAGACAGGGCACTCAGACCTCCCATCCAGCCTACTCCCCTTGTATAGATGTAGCTCAAGCAAGCAGGGCACTGTCATGCTGTGAGGGTGCAACACATTTAAATGATGTGTGATTCTCAGATTTATCTTGTCTAATGCTCTGTCATTCAGCTCTTCAAGTGGGAAGGCATTTCACACCATACAACTCAATTTTATTTCAATTTTTCAAGCCTTGAATCTTTCTTAAGCCAACCCAAGTTGCTGTGACAACAGGCTGGTTCTGTATTGAAGGGGAAAATGCTTAAGAGAATTAGAGTAAGGAACATATGGGAGGAAGACCCCCAGTTCTGTAATCCATAGAAGGTACAGCAGGCAGATGTTTGTGTGAGGAAAGGGGTCTCGAGAGCCCTGAACAAGAAGTGAGATGATAAACTGTTGAAAACAGATGGATGGGGACCTCAAATTTAAACAACCATTAGTACATAAAAACCTGTTTCTTACTAGTTCATGCCCTACCTGTAATAACACACAACAATCTGACCTTTGCTTGTTTATTGGTAAAAGTTACCAGAAACAAGATTTAGGATTTGTTTTACTGATGATTCATCACTCACAACACACAGCAGCAGACCATCTTAGTTGGGATTGAGACTGAATTCCCAATTCGCAGTCTCCCAACCAGTCCAGCCTATTCCCTGCACCAGTGCACCAATCCAACAGAAGCTGCAATTTGCTGCAGTTTGCTGTTGTTACTTCAAGCCAAAATTTGAAGAGGAAGTGGTAGAATGAGCAATGGACTCATCTCACCTTTCTGCAAGCATCTACAGCTGAACTAGTCAACCTCAAGTTCCTTTTATAAACAATAGAGAAAAAGAGGGATTTTCAAGGCATGATTCATCTGACTCATTCTATCTACCCAGCTCAGATAGAGATGAAATTATTTTCTCTGCTGACCTGAATGCTGCCCAAGGCTTGGTTCAGGTATAGACACCTATGATCTAATCTCTACATCTGACCAGACTCTCAGCCTTGGAGGTCTGAACAGTGGCCCCTGGACTCCAGTCAATTTTAGTGGTAGGGAAATCACTTTAACTCTGCAGAGCAGGGTTTCATTTCAACAAACTTTGGCTACCTAAGAGGTAAGCATTGAATTTAGGCAAGTCACACAGACATAGCCCACAACCTGCTAAGTAAAAGAGGCCATTCTCAATGGAAATTCAAGTTAGACTTGTGGCCTGAATCATGCTGACTCGTTTATATGGTTAAGTCAGGTAAATCTTGGTTCCCTGCTTTGCACTAGTATTTCCTATAGTTAGAATGCTGAATACAGGGCAGGGCTCTGGAAAAGCCTTTGAAAAACAGGTTTGACTCCTTCAAGCAAAACCACCACCTAGACTTCTGGTAGCTAAAAGTAAACTGCAATCATATAGCTTGTTTTGTATAAATACTTATCTTCATTTTGTTCAAGAGTTTATCTTTTGTTGCAGTACTGACTCAGCTTCCTCATGTTACCTACTCTGGAGTTAAACCCACACAGAGGAACACAGGCTCAATGTGAAACACCACACTGGAAGCAGGGAGTTACTGCATAAGGACAGAGCTACTTCTCTGGATCATTACTAGAAGTCATGTAAGTGGCACTGTGGCTTTAAGCCACAGCTGCCCTCGCTGGAGTACAAAGCACCTCTTCAGTTAGAGTCAGGGTTAAGCAGATGCTGCATTACGAGCAACACTTGTGTTACACTATGCTAAAGCTTTATGAAATTCATACATGTGAGGAAAACCTGTTGCTAAATGCAAGGGTAATAAAACAGAAAGGATACTTGGGCATTCATAAGAGGTTTCTAAGTTGGCTGCAGTAGGCTCTGTGACAAGCCTGAAGCAGTTTAATAATCTAAGACACTGAGTTGTGTAGTCTCATCCTACCTGTTCCTTTTTCAATAATAGGCAATAATTATTTTTTCTTTCTGAAAAGTTCATGTACCTGTTTTGGGGTTGAGAGGAAGGGGATACTTCTGAACACAGTTTGCAAAACCCAGAGTTTTCACCCAAGGAAGAACATCTTCATCCTTGAGGACTGCATCCCCACTCCATTAACAAGATGCTTCTTGCTACTCCACCTTGCCTTTTCCACCTTACCTCCTCCAGCTGTCCATGAACAATTTCCACCACTTTCCTGTTTCCTCTGACTCTGTAAGAGTCTAAAATGCCTTTTATTTTCCCATACAAACATCCACACACTTTTTTTTTTTCTTTTATATAAATTCCCCAATGCTCTATAGACTCTTTGATTCCTTCATTTTCTCACTGGACAGGACAACATAATGTTTTTCCTCTCCCTGAGGTTTCTCCAGAGATTTTCTTTTTACCAATGTATATAGGTCAGTGAATTCAGACCATATGTGTTGCTCCAGTGGGTGATTGTTCCATTTTACAGTAAATAAGGCAGGACATCTGTTTTAACAACAGAAAAACCTTCAGGAGTTTGTCAGATCAGACTGGTTTTGTACACCTTAAGTGTTAAAAGACCTTGAAGCCACAATACGTAACACAGAAGGTCAAGGAGAAACTATGGGCATTTTAATCTGAAACTATTCTTAATAAGAGCTCTATAGATACATCAATGAAAAAGCAACAGTTCTTTTGCTAGATGTGGAATTGCATCAGAGTTCTGTGTTGGGAAGAAAATCATCATCAATTAGAATCCAGTGAAGCCATGAAAGAAAAATCTGTTTAATCACTTTAAACTTATTTAAAATATTTTTAGTACTTTGAAACCAGGAATATTTCTATCATTGCTGTAACATTTCTCATGGTTACATTGATTATGTTGATTTCTATGATCAATTTTTGACATGTCTCCCTGTGCAGCATAAATTTTTAATATGGATTGCCAGTGTTGTACTTTTCATACTTACAATACACTACAATTGAATATTGCATCTCAGTTACAAGGTATTAAAAAATCAATATTTTTTAATATTAACTATGTTACAGTGACCTTTTTTTTTGCAAAAAAAAAGCCCAAAACAAAGAAACAAAAACAACATGGAAAAGTTAATGCATGAGACTGTTAAACTTATTTTAGATTGCAGTGTCTGAGAGAAGTTAAGCTGAGAATACATCCTGCTGGGCACACTCTTACTGAGCAGATTTTTACAAGTTTGGATAGAGAAATTGGGTTTAAAAGTAAGAATGTTTAAATTCTTTATATGCAAAAGTACTT
Source organism: Chaetura pelagica (assembly GCF_000747805.2). Lineage (NCBI taxonomy): Eukaryota > Metazoa > Chordata > Aves > Apodiformes > Apodidae > Chaetura > Chaetura pelagica. The sequence goes on along the minus strand of NW_009954705.1, from coordinate 1,575,689 downwards.
AATCCAGGCTCATAAATCTGAAAATGGAAAAATCTCCAGAAAAGATCTGAAAGGAATACTACAGTATAGCCTGTGATATACACAGATGGTGATGTTGGGGCAGAACACCAGCACATGGAATCGCAGTATTCAACACATCATGGGCAAAATAATTAATGGCATTTCTAGTAGCATAACACCCTGCAAACATACACATTGCCTCATGGAGCACTTGTCAGCAATATTAATCTCAGAAATAATTAGTCCCTGTAAAGTTTTTCACCAGATGGCCAGGGAAGATCGTCAGCTAAAATCCTGCTGTTTCAGCACTGGAGAAAATGCCAAAGAGTTATGCTTTATACTATCCTGTGCAAGATCTAGGCACGCTACACAGTGTTCATGGTTTCATCCTCCCAGGTAGTGCACACCAGCACAGCACACCTCACAGATCACTTCAGATCACTCTCCAAACTTCACCACCAAGAGCGCTTCACACACCAACACCTGCGAGCCACCCCACACAAAGTTTTGCCATCTGCCAAAACACAGAACTCCTCCAAATGAAATTACATCGGAATTTAGAAGCAAAATGAAATCCAAAAGAGACAGCATACTTGCTTAAAAAGAGAAATATGTTAATAATAGCAATTACAGTGTCTGTCCAGTTGTGTAGCAGCTCCAGCTTAACGTTCAACTAACCTTCACTTTACCCCACTTCACTGTGTTATGGGGCAAACATCTAAGGAAACATCAGTGACATATTGACTGTTCTCACAAACATTCAATATTGTTCTACTCTACGCATGCTGTATAATCAGCTCCTAACTTTAAATGGAAGTCTGATAAGATGGAAACATATAGCTGGGGTAGGGTTACCCAGCAGAAACACATATACTGGCCTAGAAATAACATGCAAACACTGGGATATGAAAACATACCTTCTATTTTGTTTGAGTTCCCTGTATCCTGGAGCTAGCTCCAAGGCTCTGGAGGCCAGAGAAGGACAGCCTTTTCTTGGAAACTCAAGACCTGCTCAAAGACATGGAAAACTGGATATGGCATTTGACAACATTCTAAGACTTGTAAGCAGCAGCACAGGGAATTCTGGAAAGTTAAAGCTTCTCATTTGAACAAGGAGTGGTGAGCCTGATTTGGCTGACGATGAGAAAAAGAAAACAAAATAGGGCACTGAGCAGCACTGTTGTGGCTGTAGCTGAGGTAGAATTTCCATTTCAAAGCCTACTTCTCCTTTATAAATACGAGCTGCAAGTTAAAACTTGGCCCAAAGAGTTCACCTGTCATGTTTAGGAATGAAAGACTGAATCAAGTTGCTGAAAAAAAAAAAAAAAGATACTATTGTTAGTACAAATACATTCATGAAAAAAAGATCTGCTGGTTTTTGGGACTGTGGGGAAAGAGAAAGCCTTATCTGCTTGGCTTTCATCAGATGTCCATAGCATGCCACAGCTGCAAAATCCTGCAAAAGGCCCAAGATTAAAAAGCCCAAGACCACTCTTTAAATGTATTTGTCTTCAGTAGAAAGTCACCTCAGGTCTGAACAGGAAAAGAACTTCATAGGTTCAGTGTTGACAATCACCATTGCTTGGTACATAGAAAAAATGTGTTCAGCTGTGTACCAGTCTAGTCTTAGTCAGATTTAGCCTCAATGGTTTGATATGCTGCCAGGTTTTGGTGTGAAGGACAGAGTCTGGTCAGTCAGTGACCAATTAACTGGTTCATCCAACCCTCCCTGGTAATGTCCAAATGTAGGATGGTTTTCTAGGGAAGAGTAAGTCTTCACAGAACTTTCAGCTATCTGGCTCACAGTGCAAATACAGAAGGTTTTGATTTCCCAGGATGTTCTCTCAAAATCCCACACTGCTCAATAGAGCACTTTGATCACTTAGGATTAGCCTGAACTGCAATGCTCCAGCAGGAGCAGGGATCAAAGCGGTTGGTATTTTCCATGCTACTGCTTTCAGAATGTTTGCAGGTCAGAGAGGCAGAAACCTTCAAGCCCCAACACAGCCATGCTACTTACCTGTGAAAACAGGGAAGAAAGCAAAAAGGCACGTGGTGCAGGATGAAAGCTAAGTTTGTACTCTAGTATACAGCTCCTTCTGCCAGCTTACTCCTAACAGCACTCAAGTAGCTTCCAGTAGCCCATTAAGTGACCTGGTTAACAACTGTTACGTATGGTTCATTCACTCCTCCATCCTGTTTGATTATCCTATCAATATGTGGCAAGTTTCCCACTTTATATGTTACCAGTTGTCTTTGGCACATTAATCAGTATGCAGCTTGCCTCTTTCCATGGTACAAAGCTTTTTCTGTGGATAAGGAAAACTAGCAAGGAGCGCTTCCCACCACCTCACAGTCACTACTAAAACATAGGACAGTAATCACTGGTGAGCTTTGGGGAGCACTGAGATTAGGTCATGGGACTGATCCTTTGAAGAGACTGCACACTACAGCTGACATCTACAATAACCATTAGGGAAATTCAGGCGTTCATTTTCTCTGCAAGAGCAATGAACAACTCAGGCAACAAAGCAGTTAAAGAGGGGATAATTAAAGAAGACATGTTGAATAATTTATTTTGTGAAAAGGAAGCTTAGGGTTTGGAGTTTATTATTTAAGGAAAATGACAGCACTTCAATGGAAGAAGTTGTTTTCTGAAGATACAGAGATGTGAGAAACAACAAAATATTAAGATGTGCACTAGAAAACAGTGATTACATTTTAGGGTTGTTAAAAGTAATGGCATCTCTGCTGTATTTTATACACATTCTGCCCAAGACAAAAATTTGTTAGTAGATTAATTTCACTTGTGCTGTTCTCTACAACACGCAGAAACTTTAACATCATAATTGTAAAATCAGAATTTATTTCTCTAGAAAGCTGAATTCAGATAGTTATTATTCTCCTGTCATACAATCTTCTCAGCAAAGACTTAGATTATATTTGACAATGGTTACATTGTCAAACAAATCAAATTTTCCAATGATTAGTCACTAAGAAAGTAAAAGTAATACCTTACTGATAGTTTGCAATACTACTATAAAGCTGTACTGCACATCAGAAACATGCACTGGAGTCAGAGCACTAAGCTCAGATAATTATCTGTGTTGATCTGATGGTTATGGGCAATGATTGTAAAGATTCTTTCAGAGCTTGCTGTGCTGCTTCTCATCAAGCTGAAGCAGAGGATTATGTTGCAGGGGCTTTGAACAAAGACACAGGAACAGCGTTGTTAACAACTCCCCCTCTCCAGTTCTCTCTGGAAATAGTTTTGATTAAAAATAATTTATTAAAATAATTCTACTAGATTTATTGCTGATGTCAAGAGATGAGAATGGCCACAGACATGAGATCCTGCCTGCTGATCAGCCAACAATCAAGCTGTGGCAATGAGGAAGTGCAAGGTTACAGCCCCATGGGTGTGAGGGTCTGAGGCAGGCAGGAGGCCCCAGCAAAGTGCTCCTCTTCCCTGTTTAGCTTAGAGACAGTGGCTGCTGGAGGGGCTGACTTTACCTAAAGTGGGGAGACTGTAAAACGCATCAGCAGAGGGATCAATCTCACCTAACTTTCCAAGCCTACACTGCAGACACTATACCTAAACTTTTGGCTTCTAGGCATTTAAGATTAGCATTTACACTTTCGTCACAGGCCATGGGCAGAAATTAACACTGTCGAAGTCTAAAATAAGTCTCATGAATCCCACTCTTGAAATACCAATGTCTGTGCACTGACTGAGGAAATCTAAGTAACTGCTTCCAACAGCAACCTCAGTATGTACCTGCAAGTAAGCATGACAAATGCCAGCCAGGATGTGATGGGCTTTATTAGCCAGTGTCACTAATATATTTAATGCCTACTAGAGCTGGAGCCCAGAAGAAAAGGAGGGGACTACACACGCCACCCCACTGTGCCTAGTCATCAAGAAGCGACATCTGCGCCAGTGTCAGACCTTGCCTATCTCCTCCACCCCAGCAAAAGACCTGCGAAGTCTGACCAAGCAATTAGCAGAAGACTAAGTTGGTAAAGGTGAGCTCTCAAAAACTGAGCAGTTGTGGAGATGGAAGCTAGGATAACAAGTTATTATAGTAACATTATAGTCTCTGTTCCTACCCAGCAGACAGCAAATCCCCACAAAAATAGAGTGTCAGGGAGAGAGGCAAAGTGAAATGAAAAGAGAAAGCTGCAGCTCCATCTGATAAAATTTCCACAATTAAAGAAGGCCATCCTAGCCCATCAGGCAAAAGCACTGTCTTTTGGCTACATGAGCCCTTGACATTACCCATGACACTGAGAAGGCAGAAACCCCATTCTTTCTATGGTGGGATCAGGACCACGGGACACTTTCAGTCCTTCACTACTCCTTTGGGCAGAGGACCAAGAGAGAATAGTGCTCTACATCAATTTTCAAAATGAGATACCACACCTCTGTGGGAAAGGGGGAACACCTTTTATAGCACAACAGCTGCAGACAGGGGGTCACATGGAACGACACTTTCAAGAACAGGGTGGAGGAAAAAAAGGCTAGTTCAAGATTATGAGTGGAAGATAAATACATTTTGTCAGATGAGAAACTGATTTTCCCCTTTATATCCATAAATAATAGGGAAGGAAATGTGAAGCCATGGAACAAGGCATATTTCCATTACGTTTCATTATGCATCTCTAAAATAAAGCTTCCTAGTTTGGATTTTTTAGCTGGGAGAACTACCAGGTGAAGTATCACTGCTTTTCACTCTGAAAATAGGAACTTACCAATTGCAACTGACTATCAGAATGAAAATGTGATAAAACGTGGTTATTGTAAGGTATACTCATCCCTTCAGCTGAAGAGACCTTTTTTATTATTATTATTATCATTTATTTAGTGGAACTGGTAATAGCAACATCTGTATTTATTGTGGAATAAATTCAGAAATGAATGGGATAAAATGAACAAGAGAGGCTAGTCACAAAGCTTTCAGTCACACGGTTTACTCATTTATATACTGTTTATCTTCTGGTATATGCCACAAGAAATAGTCATTTAAATAAGCAACTTCTTTAGTAGGTAATAAAATGTTATATGAGTTTCCAGACTCACAACATGTACTATGGCTATAAATCAGACTTATTCTAAACTAGAACTGATTTGCAGCACTGGAAGGTGTTTTAGAAATGCCACATTTAAAAGGGAGGCACTGGATTTTTGTTTCACTATAGTGTCTGTCACTGCAACTACTCTAAGAGCTTGGGTGTTTGGAGATGTGCCCGTGCCTTTGCAGCTACATCAGCTACTCTAATATGTGATATTACCTCTCCTGCAAACCTTGCCTAACTTTTATATTGCCCAGGCTTTTAAATTAGTATAAACCACTTTCAGACTCAGTTACAGCTACTGCTGAAAGTGTTCTGCTGTAAATTACCAACCACAGTGCACAGAGAACATCTGTCAAGAGATGATAAAAAATGGCTTTGATTAGTACTGGCAATCCAGACACAGAAGAACAAAACAATGAAAGAAGCATTTCTCATTGTCCTAACCTCCCCGGTTCTGAGGTGCATTTGGGTTTCCAGCAACCTTCCAACTGAAGATGGTAGCCTAAGACAGCCATAACTTTTAACCAGTCCTTTTGACTAGGAGCTTCTCTTCTGATTAAGATTATGGTATCTATGAGGAAAGCAGAGGTGTCTGTGTCTCTGAATGACTAAGACAGCCAGTTACTTCCTCTGGCAAATCTGTCTGTCTGTAGCTCGCATCCTCCACCCCACAGACTCTCTGCTGTCCCTGGAATAGGAGGAGGTCTGGAGGAATTGAGAAAGTGGTCACATAGTATTCTAGGATACATGAAACCTTCATGACAGTTCAGTGGATGCAGCAGGGTGATTAATGTTGCATGCTGTCACTTGAGAACACCTGCAGAGAGCTGGGGACATACATCCTCTGTCCCTCCCAGATAAAGAACATACAGACAAGAAAGAGGTCAGCAGGTTTTGGGGGACTCTTTATGTCTAGGTAGTCTCATATTGGTCCTATGAAGACCTCTCTAGAAAAAGCTTTGCTTTAAAAAAAATATCTTGACTTCTGTCTGATTCCAGCTTTCAGCATGTCTGAGAATCTTACATAGAATCATAGAATGGTTCAGGTTGGAAGGGGCCATTAAAGGTCATCTAGTCCATCCCCCCTGCAATAAGCAGGGATATATTCCATGAGATCAGGTTGCTCAGAGCCCTGTCCACCCTAACCTTGAATGCCTCAAGGATGGAGCATCTAAAACCTCTCTGGGCAACCTGTGCTAGTGTTTCACCACTCTCACTGTAAAAAATTTCTTCCTTGTATCTAGTCTAAATCTACCCTCTTTTAGTTTAAAACCATTTCCCCTTGTCCTATCACTCCATGCCCTTGTAAAAAGCCCCTCCCCAGCTTTCCTATAACCCCTTCAGGTACTGGAAGACTGCAATATGGTCTCCCCAGAGCCTGCTTTTCTCCAGGCTGAACAACTCCAACACTCTCAGCCTGTCTTCATAGCAGAGGTGCTCCAGTCCTTCTTTGATCATCTTTGTGTCCCTCCTCTGGACTCACTCCAGCAGTTCCATGTCCTTCCTACATTGGGAGCTCCAGAACTGGAGTCTAGGTGTTATCCCATGGGAGCAGAGTAGAGGGCTGGCCACAATTCTTTTGATGCAGCCCAGGATATGGTTGGCTTTCTGGGCTGTGAGAACACATTACCAGCTCATGTCCAGCTCTTCATCCATCAGCATCTCCAAGTCTTTCTCCAGAGGGTTGCTCTCCATACTGCCCAGTGGCTGCTGGCTTGTAAGCTTATGGTACTACCAGAAGGTTTGGGAAGGTATGGTTTGGAGGTACCTATGCCAAGCTGCCTCTGTGCTAGCAAATTCAGTCCAGTGTACCTGGGCAATACCTCTCCAGAGGTTCTTGGCAGAGAATTCTCCATTAATTTCTCAATGTAAGGGTTGGCATGGAAGTGCTATGGTGTAACACATGACCTATTCCTGAACTCAACATGATGAACTGGCACAGGGAAACATCCAGTCTGGGTCAGTGTTTGCCAGAGAGATCTGAACAGTAAGTTGTAGAACAGTTATTACCTGTTTCAAGTTAAGAAAGCAATTAAGTGCTTAAAGTGATTAAGAGACAACAGTGTTCTGCTTTCTAGATTACAGGCCTTGGTCAATTTCAGCAAAGACTAGATGAAGAAGAGACCTCTTGATGTAAAATCAGGGTTGCACCAGGAAGACAAAAACCAGAGATCCCAGATGAAGAGTAAGAGAGACAGTTTTGGAAAGAAAGGCAAACATACCAGACAAATAAGACAAGTGAATGATGTGGTAGATGTTGGCTACATTGTTCACACTTCAGTACACTGGTGGTATCAGTAGAAGATCTAGAGTAAAGCAATCTAACATTAGCTCTATTAACCTAAGTGGATCACCCAAGACTTTCCCATGAGGCCACTAGTCTTTGGAAACCGTGCATACAGAAGTTGGAAAGAGCAGATACCAACACTAGACAAATAGGTCTTGCTGTCTTGAAGACTATGAATACTAGTTTGGGCACCTGTAAAAGCTTTATCATAATATGCCAGGAAATCCCTGTCTTCTTCAACACAATTTAGATTAAAGCTTTAGTACCTGAGAAATTGCTTCCCCCTCTCAGATCAAGATTTTTTTCTTAATGCCTTTCTATTTCTGTGATACTGACACAGAAACTTTTGAGGTTTTTATTCCCATTTCATGTTATAATCCTTCTTTACTACTGTATTATCTTATTACTACTTATCTATGTCATTATTATTATAGCAAAAAGTGAAAAAAAGGCATGAAGGAAATTACAGTAATTAAACTTGTACATGAAATGGAAAACCTTTAACAATTCACTGCCCTTCCATACAAAATCCATTGCCATAGTATGTATGAACAGGGCATGGGAGTAGGCATCTATTTTATCTGGAAGCATTAACCACGAACTGCAAGTTACTGAAAGTTTCCAGAGACCAGAATAGGGAAGCCCATTTTTTTCTGTACCTTATATCCACGTCTTGTGGCTGAGGTTCAACTCTTTCAGGGACACGCTGTAACATTTTTTTTCAGTCTAAGTAGAGTCTCATTTTTCAAGCAGTCCCATTCCATTTATTTATGGACTAACGTGCTGTTGAATGCACTGTTGGCAGGATCTGGCTCTGCACAGGTAAACAAGTTGCCCCATACAGCTTCAAATGTCACTGTTACACAAAGGAAAATAACCCAGGTTAGATAGATGTATTATGACCAACACGTTCAGAACTTTTACTCTCCTTCTGCTGGTTGATTGAAGAATTATATCCATGAAATGGGATGATTTATACAATTGCATTGCCTCATGGCTAGAATAGGCTTTTGCCAGCCAGATGCTCCTGAAGAAGGGCTGCTTGCAGAATAAATCTGATATAATTTGATGCCCAGTATGGCACACAGTCAAGAGGAAATGATCCTTAGAATATTCTTCCATGTGTAAATCATTACAGGAAGACAATTTTAATAATGATATTTTTCTTTTTATTAAGTTCTTCAGACTATTTTTTTTCAGATAATGAGCAGCTGGGTCCAGGAGAAGTAGCTATTGTGAGGTTAATATTTTATTAATCCTTTACCTGGGGCTAATATCCTAATAAACCAGAGGAATTAGCTGTCACTGAAATAATCAATACTGAAGGTCTTTCCCAGACTTGACTTTCACTATGCCTCCTCATTATTATAAAAGCTTATCTCCCAGTTTTGACAGGACCAACTTGGTTATGTGAGTATTTTATTTGTTTCTGTCTTTTTCTTCATCACTCATACCCTTACATTTTTTCTTGCCTCTCAGAAAACAATGGCAAAGGGAAATCTTAGGATTGACAAGTATGAATATAAACATTATTTTAAAAATCTGTGACTCCTTTCAGTCTCAGTCAGAACACTGTGCCTGCTCAGCATTAGGAATAATCCCTGTCTGGGATTGAATTGATGAGCTACCAGTGGGATCTACTCCATCTGGAGTAACCATCATGTTCAGATTCCCCAGCAGTGATTAGGAAGGAGCTGTGCTGAGAAAATACCTAGTCCCTGTGTTGTCAATGTACTGGGCTTCAAACCAGCATGGCTTTTTGCTTCATGTCTAGACTTTCATCTGAAGGAAAAGCAAGTTGATGCCAGTGTTGCCAAGAATAAAATCTTCCACGTAACATTCAGAAACTACCCCCAGAACAACTTAATTTCATCTTCTATGGCATGCTTCTCCCAAAAAGCTCTTCATGGAAGTGGGATTAGTGATTAAGAGATGTGGAGGGTGGAATACATACATCTGTGAAAACTGGAATTAATGTGATTATGCTAAGCAGAACATATTCTGGGCATCAGTGGTTTGCAAAGATTTAATGAAATGTGCCCCAAGCTTAGAATTTTCTCTGTGGAAAATAAAGCATGATATTCAGAGAAGGTTGGAATAAGGGGGTATTTTACAGGCAAGCAGAGGAAAATCAACTGTCACTTTATATGAAACACCTTATTTCTGTTGTGTCCTTTTAATTTCTACCATGATAAAGCAATTATAATAAATTTATGATCCTGGAGTACTGCTAGTGTCTCCTTCCCACACGCCACATTTTTCCTCATGGGGAAAAGAAAGGAAGTAAACAAAGTAAAAATACAACAGAAGCAGATAAGAAACTGATCAGTGTTTGAGAAGTATACTGGGGATGAATCTTAGTAGTTGCTACTCCTTCTAACACTTCACTATCACGTCTGGTTCTGTGAAGAGATTGTGCCTTGAAGGATAAAAGAAATCCTAAAATATTAACCAAAGTCCATGAAATGCCATTGTTTTAATGTTACATTATGACAGATTTCATGAAGCATGAACTTAACCAGGACAGTCTGTGATGCCAATAATTCTGATTGCTTTGGAAAATGTGTGAATACAGATCTTTGCAGGAATCTTTACCTAGTTCAACCAATCTGTTTTTATTACACATTATGACCACAGAAATTTAGGGTTTGCTTTTGTTGCTCATCTTTTTCCCAACCATACCACATGTCCAGCAACCACACCTTACACCCTGTATAGCATGGTTGGCTGATGCACACTATAGCAGCTCAGTGTTGCAGGGTGATGGTGTGTTGTGACACATCAGGGAAGTGCAAAGCACGACAGATCATTTACAATGCAATGTGGCTTTCTAGAAACCAAGCTGGTGTAACTTTCTCACTTCATAGCTCCTTCTAAATGCCACAGTCACCTTTTGCAGCTTATGCAACCAACTCCACTCCAAGTGCTCCGAGGCATTTCTGCACAGTGGAGAGTCCTCCAAGCACAAACTCAGTGTTCAGTATTTCAAATTGGTTATTTCTTTGGAAAATATACAAAACTATACCTATGTGCCTTGGTCGCAGGATGACCAAGTACATACCTGAGTGAACTGAATCCACTGGTTTGGTTTTAAAGCCACAGTCAAAGCAACTACAAGATAACCACAAACAACACAAATTTGCAGGTAGGTAACTAACAGCAAACAGCTGCATGCTGGGTATGTATGTGTGTGTACTTATTTTTGTTGTTTTCTTTTGCATAGAATTTGTATTTCTGAATTTACTGATTTCTGAGAACTGCATATACACCATCTCTGTGCACAGCAGAACTTGTCAGACTATTGCTCAATGACACATAAGCTCCATGGGCTGAATCACAGGCATATGACAACAGAAATAACCTGCACTCTCTGCACAGGCAAGATACCCATGTCCAAGCATTTGTGCACAAAGCACAGCAGACAGGAAAACAGAATTTCTTCCAAGCTATCTGTGTACTCCTAAGAAATTAGAACCAGACTGCACATATATTTACAGGTGAAAAGATTAAAATCTTTTATTTCTGCTCTTTTCAACCAGTCACTTCTTTATTCAGGGACATAATGAGATCTTTTTTACCAGCTTTTTTGTAAACCAATTAATAGTATCTTTTCAAATAGCTCATGTAATGAACTGAATTATTTCAAGGTACTGAACTCAAATACTCTGAGCTTGGTTCTGCCCTCTGGAAAGAGTTTGATAGAAGGTAGAAATATATCTCAACTCTTAAGTTATTTTGTGAATTTTTACTAAAGTTCTGAAAAGATTAATTCTAGACTTTGCTAACTGTTTGGAGCTGGCAAAAGTGAAACTTCATCTTCAAAAGCTAAAACTCTGAAAATTTTCCCCAGAATATTAAAACCTGTGTAAGTAAGGAATACCACACAAGGCTGACAGATGTTCATAAGTGCTAAAAAACCCAAGCCGAGAATTTACTAACATAGTAAATCCCTCAATCATACTTTTGCCCTTTTTCTATTACTTGTAAGTGTAGCTTATGGGAGAGAATGAAACTTGCCTTTATCCAGCATAAGAGCAAATAGTTTTTATGTACTTGCTATTTCTATTTTCATATATCCCAAAAGACTCATCATGCTAACAATGTTCACAAAAGCCGAAGTTTCAGCTTAAAGCAATGAGCAAAATGCAAAGACAATGGCAAGAGACAGCAGGACAATAAAGTAAGATAAAATTTTTACATTGGCTGTATAAATTGCCCGTTATTTTATGGGTACAGTAGCTGGCATAATTCTGTCCTTATGTAATGCTTAATAGATGTTTGCAATCAAAGACTATATATGTTAATTTAATTTAACTCTAAGGTTTTTGTTAAGACAGTGTACTTAGTAGTGACTACTTATTTTGTGTTGCATATTCAAAACTCTTCCTCGATCAAAAATACTTCTCTTTCTTTTTTACACAGAGAACTACAAATATGAATGTCCACTGGAGCTGTGATACAATAGAGAGCCCCAAATATCTCCTTTATCTAGCAGGTAAACGTAGACAACTACACCAGACTACAGTAGCACAACTGAAAAGTTGAATAATTTTCATAATGCAATTGATTTCTTACCACATGGTGCCACTGAAGGGATTATAAAAACTCACCAGGGTAATATCAAACTTGATTAGAAGCCAGGGGGCTCAACTCTTATCTCTGTTAAGCCAGTGAAAATCCACACAAAATGTAATTGATACCAGCAAATCTTAATTTGCACCAGTGTAACTAAAAGGAAAGTCAAGCACTGTATCTCTGATTGGGAAGTGGCTTTTCTTTTTTGCTTGGATAAGTCTTTTCCATATCTTTGAGTGATTAATGGCAATTGGTTCAACTCCCTTGAAGATATCAAAGACAGTGTATTTGGTGTTTCCACTGCTAGGTATACAGATATTACATGGGTATGAGGAAGTGCCTTGGTATAAAGAACAATCACACAGCAAATAGAAGTAATTTCTTACGCAAACTTTTCTGGTGGGAAGAAAACCTTTTAACATGCTCAGCAAGCCAAGCCCTTTTCCCCCTCCACAAATAAACATCTAAAGATAATGGGCTGGATTCTTTCACAGATACTGAAGTATACACAGGTGGTAAGATCTGGCCAGCTTTTCAGGAACTCCTGAGCTAGGTGTCACAAAACACAGTGAACAGATATTTTAGGGCTGGATTCATCTGAACTCAGACACTTACAATGCCAATAAATATGTACTAGGCATTTGGCTAAACTCCCTCTGTCCATATTGGGGGTAAACTGTAACTTCATTAACATCTATCACATCCTAACTAAAATAGGTTCCAGAATAATGTGGCCCTAAAATTGCTCATTTCTCTTTATTGACTATATGAAGGGGCACAGTTCAGGGTAGTCAGTTCTGGTACACATAGCTACGTTACACATACTTTTAGCTAATTGAAAGAAATTCTGTGTTTTGTACCCTCAACCCTGACTAAGCAGATTAACTTCTGCTTTGCTTCCATTTTGGCCTGTTCCAACAGTGCTTCCTCACTGGCTTGCTACTGGGAGCAACAGAACTGCCTACTGTGAATTAGGGACCATCAACTCCAAAGGCTCTGGTCCAAGGGAAAGGCCCATGGTGCTCTTTCATGCAGTCCTAGAAGCAATCCACTGTGGCTACATCTACACAGGGGTAAACCACATCAGGATTTACACAAATTAAACATGCATGAGACCAGTCTCTGGCACCAAAGCCAGCTGCCCTGGAGCAGCCGCTGTGCATCTTACTGAACTCTCTCACCATTCCAAAGGGAAGAGGCTGGTGTCATGCAGTGTCATTTGTGGTAGCAGCGATTGCTCTTTAACAAGGTTACCTTCCTCATACACACACATACATGCTGTATTAATTCTGTCTGGATACAGTTTAGCCTCCAATATCCCCTTTCTGCTGTGGAAAGAAACTGCTGCACCACCTGGCTGAATGTCCTGTGTGGGGTCGAGAGTCTGCCAAGCACGTTTGCACGTCCTGGCCACTTCAGGCACCAGCATCTCATTGGCTTTATAGCACCTCCTATCTACAGAGGAGAGGGGTCTTCAGTCAGTGACCCCAGAATTGCCTTAAAATTTGAAAGCAGAAGGAGCCAGAATCAACTGAAATGTGTATAAGGTGCTATTGCATTGCACTGAAGATTTAGCAATCTGGGGGTATTGACCTTTGCCAGGGAGCTCCTGCAAAGGATCCTCACAGTGTAGATGCTCCCTGCAGAAATAATGATTCTTCAGAAAAGAGCAAGCAGCATGTCCTCACTTGTTAGTCTGTCTTTCAGTTTCCTCTGCTCACCAGTAATATATCTGACAGCCTACCTCTTCCATCTTCTATTAATTGGGATTTTTTTAAATTCTAATTTATTTTCATCATGTATCAAGTATCCTAACCAATGACTAGATACTACATTTATCTTCCTATACAAACATACCTTCATAAATTCAAACTCTGATGGAAACCTTGGTTAGAAGAAACCCTCTCATGGAAAACTTTGTTTAAATTTACAATTGTAAGAGTAACACAAAAGATTACATGGTTTTAATTATATTTGAATCAGGCCTTTCTCTAAACAAGTCAAGGTGGTGCCTCAGTGTTTATAATTTGCACCTTGGAGAGGTCTGATGCAACTTGAGAGGGAGTAACTGTAAACAAAAGCAAAACTGATTAGCCAGTTTTCCTTCACTGTGCTGACTGAGCCTCTGAAAGGAAAACCACCTGAACAGCAAATTATTCCATTCTTGCAGTGGGAGAAACAGCTCTGCTGTGCCAGATAGGTTAGAGCCAGAAGCTTCCCAGGGACTCCCTTGGAAGCAGGGGGTCTGGCAGGCTGGACCCCCTGCCCAAACACTGGGCAAGAACAACAGGCTGCAGACCCCACTGCACAGCTGAACCCCCCAGCTTTCATCCTGCCCGAAGTACATGCCTGGCCTCTTTGACTGCTGAGGCAGAATTTCTCTACAGCAGAGACCTGCTTTAAGCAGAATCTTTCTTGGGAACATTAACCAAAACCAGGTAAGCGTTTCTAGGCATTAGCCTAGGAAAAGTGCACACTAAGAGACACCTGTGTGACACTTTCTATTGCAAGCTTTAGTGTCCTTGTCCCCTGCAGCTTATGCTTTGGCTGAGGGCAGCTTTTGTGTTGTATGTAATTATTGTCCTTCTAGGATCAAAATACAGCCAATGTATGAGTGTATTCAATAAGAAATATAAATCATTATTCAGTCAAGACATTAGCAGCTAAAAGGGCAATTATAGCAGCTGGAAACCATGAAGATTTAATCTTCTATGACCATACTCTGTCCTTCCACAACTCCTGCTGCTGATTATACATCACAGGCACCATATTCACAGAATAGCAGAAGAATGAAATCCCTCAGGAGAAAAATATTTTGTTACCTGTAAGAACACACAAAAATTTTCTCCAGACCCATGGCTCCCAACTGGTTAATCACAAAGCAGCCCTTTTAACTTGTGTTTTCAGATCTGTCCTGGCTGAGCTGGCTGTGTACAATGCTCTGAGAGCTGTCAGCACTGGGAAACAGGGAGCAGAGACACCAAGGTGATCCTGGACTGAATGAGCCATCCCAGCTGTATTTCCCACATATGCTCTAACACCAAGCAAGCAATCTCCATGTTGGCAAGACCAAGAGCAAAACTATTCATGGCAGAGAGAAGAGGAGGCAGCCCAGTGCCCAGGCTGGAGGTCCAGGGTAAAGGGAAGTGGAGGCAATGAGCCAGGAGGTGCCAGGGGAGGTGTGGGAACCTGCCAGTGAAACTTCCCATGAAAAAGTCAGAAATAGCTTTAAAGTAATTCTGCTGCCTGTGCGTTCATGCTGGGCCTCTTCTTCATTTCTTTCTCTCCACTAAACAAGCACGTGTGACCTATTTCTCGGCAAGATTTCTGTCTTCAAAAGAGGCAGCTTATGTCTCCGTTCTGCCAATTCTCTCAGGAATAATGTCCCTCTCTCTGCCTGTACTTGTGCTTCATTATTAGCAGAGCACTTTCCTATCACTAGATAACATTTTCTCAGTTGGTTTTCATTTCTGATGCCACACTGATGATCACATTTGGTACAAGCAGTAGTGCTTATGTTGTCACACGCTGCAATCAATGTAAGTCTAGAAAAACTACTGAACTGCATATTTCAACAAAACAGCAGGTGGTTTGAACACCATCTATAACTTTAAGTGAACAATTTCAGTAATGGTTTTCTCAGTCCTTTCTAGAAGCAGTCCTAATGGGCAACAAATAACAAAATGAGGTTCAGCTGGTGAAAGAAAAGTAGGATAATAGGTTGAGGGAAGGGAAAAGATTATCATAAAAAAAATTGTAGACATGTGAATTCTGCCCTGCTCTGTGCAGAACAAAGATCATATCTCACCCCTGTCCTAAACTTCTTCCTGTTCCTTAGACAACCACAACAATGTAAGAGAAGCAATACAGAGTCCAGCGTTGAAACCTCCTAAGGGGATGCATGAGCTGCTAGGCTCTGCTAGAAGAGAGAAAGCTCATTGGTGCAAAGTGCAGGATGGCTGCTTTGTCTGTGGAAGTCTGCCTGACACTCAGCCCAGCTTGGTGATGGTGTTATAGTGGTAAAATCCCAACAAAGAGCAGGGGCTTATTTCCAGAAATGCCACTGTTTTATGGGCTGAGTCAGGCTCTAGGGAACATCACTAGAACTTCCCAGGCACACCATCAGAAGGTCCAATAATAACATTTGCTCCTCAGACCAGCTACCCCTTTTCATTTCCATCTGGCTTATTACAGGACTGATGTATGTGCATAAGCCTTGAGTTACTGAGCCTCTAGGGAAAGCATCTCCCTCCAACACTGGGCTTGAGGCCTTCTCCCAGGGTAAGATGAAAACAATAACTAGCAAGCATATTTTGACAAAGTAGATCACTAAGTACTTCACAGAACCAGCTTATGAAGCCTATGCAGAAAACACTTCACAAAAGCAAAATCCTATGCTATCAAAGTACCCACATCCCAGCTCCCCCCTACAAGTTTATTCCAGATGCTTCACAGCATATTTGCTTAAGAGAATGTCCTTGGCTTGACCCTTTTTACACTATTTACAATCTTCCTATCTGTCTAAATGTCAAAATATGGGTCCTACTGTGTATCAGAGGAAACTGCATCAGGGAGGTTAATAATTTAATGTTTTCTGGAGCAAATAATCATTATCCTTGAAGGAAGCACACAGAAGGGCATGCTTGACAGCGAGCTCACCTAGATTCCCTTAGGATGCTTCACTGCCAAGGTAACACTGCTGACTAGCCTTCCAATACCCACTTTCTGAGTTCAGATATAGGTGAAGAGAACAGATTCAACATTGGCAAACAGAACAGATGAAGACAAGCCTCTATAATTTACCTTCTCAGGTGTTGGAGGTTTAAAGCAATAAGGAGTATTAATACAGTGAACTGCAGGTACTAAATAGGGTGAAATCTGACAGCTTGTTTACATTATAGGGTTCATATGCATCCATACATTTGCATAAATAAGAAAACAATTCTGGCTCACAAGTTAATAAAAGGACTCTTTCCAACAAGAAAATAAAAAAACAGCAATTGCATCTCTTGTCTGTCCCCACTTTGAAAGATACTTAGAAAAACAGAGAACAATTTTGTTTTAGTTCCAAAGAAGTCTCTGTTTATAAACCTTTGTGGAAAGAGAAATCCATCTGCAAATACATGGTCTGGCTGCTACCACTGCTCCTCCACAATCAAGGCCTGGCTCACTGAGATGCCTGGTAGGTTGTTGGTATGCTTGTCTGCATTATTACGCCTCCCTCACACTGCCAACTTATTCCTCCCTGGATTTCCTCCTATTTTACTACAGCTCCTCTAATACAGCATCAAAAACACTTGCACTAATACCAGGATTGGACCATGACAGACACATGCCCTGTTCATGTGTTCAATAATTTTTATTCTTCCCCAGCTCACATATTCCACATGACTCAAGTTAATTCAGTGGCAGAACAGGATGTTGCAAATATTTATTTCTCACTGAAAAGGGGGCATCCATTTTAAAAAGTGTTGTTCCAGTAGCCACATTTCACCACAAAGAATGAATACCTATAATTATAGTATCTGTGATTATATAAGGTTAAACGTAGCAGAAATCAGCAGCTCCACATTTTGAGGAATAAATTGTAACCTGTATTATCCACATTCAGTCTAAAAATGCTGGATCTTGTCCCAACCCCAGAAATAAAATATACCTGGCAGTAACTGAAAAACTAATGAATCTGATTATAATCTCACCATACTCTAGCTTTGGAGTTCCTCAGCTATGCAGCAAACAGATGGAAAAATTACATTGCAGAGGAGAGTTTCCCTCCCTCCAGTTTTGCTCCCTTACTTACAGCGACTGGGATTCTTGAGGGCTGACCTTAGGAGTAAAGATGGAAACAAAGAAGGCATTCAGCAATTCTGCCATCTCTGCATCCTCTGTTACTGTATCTCCCACATCATTTAGCAGTGGACCTACTTTTTCCCTACTCTTCCTTTTCTCATTGATGTATTTGAAGAAGCTCTTCTTTTCTTTCACCCCCGCTAGGTAGACTAAGTTCCAAGAGAGCCTTGGCCTTTCTTGTGGAGTCTCTACATACTCTGGCAGCATTTCTATAATCCTCCCAATTAACCAGACCCTTTTTGCACATATTTTACATTTCCCCCTTCCATTTGAGTTTTTTCAGGAGCTCCTTGCTTATCCATGCAGGTCTCCTGCCTCCTCTACTTGATTTTTTTTTTTAAAGGAATACATTTATCTTGAGCTTGGAGGAGGTAGTTTTTGAATACTGAGCAGCTCTCTTGAGCTCCCCTACCTTCTAGAGCCCTAGGCCGTGGGATACTTCTAAGTAGATCTTTGAAGAGGACAAAGCCCTCTTAAAGTCCAGGGCAGAAATTTTACTTATAACTCTGCTTCTTTCCTAACAATACTATATATGCAAATTATTACAGTAACCTAGATGTCCTTTAACACAGAGGACAACCAGCATGGACCACTCTCCATCCACACTCAGACACAGAGAACTTCCAAAAGTGGGTATCCCTGTTCCAGATTAGCTCCCAAGCTGTGCCCTAAAATGGTTGGCTATGGCAAAACAGCACAAGAAGTGTCCCAGCAATGTGTCACCACAGGTGACCGAGTTCCAGTGGCTGGGAATTTTCCCTGTCACTGTTCAATTTACGAGTGTAATCTTCATGTTCTGCACATTTCAGCAATTAGTCTCACTGCTGTAACCATAAGCAGGATTCAGCAGTAATTTAGAGAGATATTCCTCACCTGTGCTCTCATGGAGATGTGATTTGGATATGATTAGCTAAAGACAGCAATGTGAATGCTTTTCAGAAATGAGGATGAGTTGTATATGTGTTTTGCTTGTGAAACTCAAATTGTCATCAATGAAGAGGATAGAAATGACATATAAAATGGACTGATTTTAAAGCAGGATAATTAATAATATGTAAGTCAGGTTTCAATCTTCAGAATATCATGTAAAATGAAAAAACCAAAACCAATCTCCTTTTTTTTTGTGCATAAAAATACAGATCAACAAGTTTCTTAACACACAGAGCAATCTACTTGCCATGTAATTTAAAATCTGACCCTAAAGATGAGCTTGCACTGCCTGCTCCTCATACACAGCTCTGAGATGCAGATATTCCTGGTTTTGTAAACTGAATCTATCCTGAAAGCATTTTTACTTGGTGATGAAAGTGTCAGAACACACAAGGTCTTAAAGACAATAACATAGAAAATATTTCTATCCTGCTGTATGGTATCACTCAAAAATTGATTTATGATCTTGATGATAATAGTTTTTGGAACTCAGGTAGGAAAAAGCCTCTTCAAGCTTTTGTGCTTTAACAGCACTGGAGTAGATGTAAGATTGTGTATCAATTTGGGTGTTGCACATATTGAATAGATGGACTTTCAGTTCAACGTTTTTAGCTTTCAAGATCAGATTAATTTGCTTTTCTTGGCAATATTTGACTCCAGTGTCAGAGGAAATATTTTCTTATAATTGCTCATCAGCAAGTCTTTCTCTGAGCATTTAAATAATTTACAAGCACAAAACCTATTTGTTGTGTTTCATTAAAAATGGGCCAAACTTGCCACTAGTACAATTACATGTAGTGCCATTCACTTCAAAGAAACTGCATATGCTTACACAGCAGGGAATTAGCCCAGATACTGTCAAAATGCTTCATTACTAGTCAGGTCAGACAATAAACCAGGTCTTCTCTTTGTGAAGTGCTGCAATTTATGTCTAATGACTGGAAGAATTGGTATATAAAGTCATTATCAAAACTGGAAAGCAATCATTTCCTAAATGTGCAAAACCTCACCTATTAATTGAATGTAAAAAAAAGGAAACAAAAAGAAAATTATGACCATGGCAGGGGTAAAAGGCATCTTGCTTTCATGCAGATATAAGTTAGCACTTCCTCTTCCACCTTCAGCATCTTTTTGTCTCATTTAAAGGTCCATTTTCATAAAATTATTGAAGACCTCAGGAAGTCTGTAGTCCAGAGTCAACACTGAATTCAGGACCAGATCACTGAGACCTTTATCCTGAAAACATCCAAGGACAAGGAGACTGCACAAGTTTAACTGCCCTCATGAGACAGCCTCCTGTCTTCCTTATACCCATTCTGAATCTCTCTTGTTTCATCTTATGTGCACTGTCTTTTGTCCACCTGCCATGGACCACTGTGAGTAGCCCAGTTCTGTCTCCTCAATGGCCTTCTTGTCACCGAGGACTGTTGTCAGGTCCCCTGCAAAGCCACCTGTGATCCAAGCTGAACAAACTCAGTTCTGTCAGCCTCTCCTCACACAGAGAATGCTCTAACCCTCACCATCTCAGGGAACTCTGATGATCTCTCAAACATCAAAAATTGTTTTAGGTCTTTGCTGTACTGGAAGGCCTAAAACTAGATGCAGTACAATTAGATGCTGTCTTTCAAGTGCTGAGTAGAGTGAATAATCCCTTCCCTCCATCTGCTGGCTTTGCTCCTCATGACAGAGCCCAGGATGCTGTCAGGACACTCTGCTGCCTCATGCCCAATTCACTGTCCACCAAACCTGATGCAGAAGATTAGTCTGGAGTTTACATTTGTCCTTGTTTAATTTCCTTAGGTTCCTGTTGACCCCTTCCTCCAGACTGTCCCTCTGGATGACAGGATGACAACCCTGCCCTTCAATGTATCACCTGATTTCCCACAATTTCATGTCATCCACTGACTTGATGGGGGGACATCACATCTCCTTCTCCAGATCATTCATAAAAGTGATTACAAGTATTAAAAGCATTAAACAGGGCATGTCCCCACACAGATGCCTGGCAAATTCAGCTCATAACTGGCCTGAAGGTAGAGTGTGGTCCATTAATTACCAGTCTGTGGTCCCAACAAACTAGCCAGTTTCTCACCCTTGTAGATAGCCACACATCTCAAGTGTATCCTAAGGGTTATGCTGCATCAAGCTACACTAAATAGCTCTGGTGTATTATATCCACCCTCAAACTGAACTTCTGTACAGACAGCTGAGCTACAGAAGATGACAGACACTCACCATGGTTGCTGACGAGCCAGGCATCATTTCTTTACCTGTCTCCATGTCAGATCATGGCTTTAAAACAGCAGCCAGGCAGCAAAACTAAAAAGATGCACCTCAGTAAACTAGAACCCTTACTCCTGTCAGGAAACAGGCTTCATGCCTACTTTGTCCTTCTCACCTGCACCAGGAGTTTCGGCATATTTTATTAAAGAGGACACGCCTTTCCCATAAGAATCTGAACATTTTCAACACCTACCAACAACTCTGAAATCCCCCGTGACCTTGCCAACTTTTAGTACACAGCCAGTTTGTCAAGTTATCATGCCTTTCCCACTGCTCAGAACATGTATTGCCAAGAAGAAGATAATAAATGATAATATATACATCTTCTAATTAATACATGAGTGTTCTAAATAATTTGCATAAAATGTCAGTCACAAAGTAGGACAAACCTTTGCAGTCAAATTTTTCAAAATCTAATTAATCACTTCCCTTCCATATTTTAGGGGGATGATTCTATTTTACATCTCTGCAATTGACCTGTTATTTCCCACAAAAACATTCACAGCTCAAAGGAAGTCCTCAAAGACAAGTGTAGCAAAGCTTATGTGGAACACATAAGTCCAGCTTTTTCAGTAGAACAAGAACCACAAACTGAGGCTTTCCACCTATGAAATTAGGTGAACTTTCACCATTTTACCCAAGTCTCTTT
>NW_009954705.1:1529742-1553847 GCF_000747805.2 Chaetura pelagica | reverse complement strand
TTCCCTAACATTCCCAGAAATACTTTATTCACCACTAAGATTTAGCATGTGGACTTCCAGAAACATTAGGCTTCCCTGGGGGGAAATTAGGGATTGGATTAGAAATTGCTTTACAGCAGTTTCAGTTTCAATATGGCTGTATCTTATGAAGATTATTTCTTATGAAGCATCTAAATCCAGGCTGACTGAAGGGAGAAAAGAACACTTAGATCAGCTGTCTAGTACAGTTGGTACATATGACAGAATAGAGGACACAAAATGCTGGCTGTGAAACATGGGTTACTGGCCCAGCACTGCAAGTACAAGAAAAGAGCATGGAGCTGTATGTAAACTGGGTATCACATGGTACTTTAGAGTTACAAGTGAGTGTAGTTTCTGGAGGCACCTATTAAACTATGTGGAATAGAGTAGCTTTCTGCAAGGTGTACCTTGCATGTCTACTGTGTTACTTACTATTTGATTTCTGCTGAAGATGTTCCTTCGGGGAGGCTCTGCTCATCTGAAGCCTTGAAAAAGATATCAAAATGGGAAAAAAATAACAATTCACTCTAGTTTAATAGGGAGCTTCTTCAAATTATAGGATATCTACTAAAATGTCAGTTCAGGCTTTTCCACACAAGCACCAGTCCATAATGTTTGAACTACCTTACCAAAAACGTTCAATTCATTTTACTGGCTGAGTTGCTGCTTGCAATTCAGCACAAGCTTTAGGCCTGTGCAGTGCTATGTAAACTGAACCATAAGTCACTTTCAAATGTGGATGCAGCACTTTATATGGCAGGCTGGAATTTATTTATTACAGATAAAATATTCTGACAGTACAGGAAAAAAACCCACACTCCTTATACTGCTATGTATTGTGTACACTATTCTTAACTCACTCTACATTTTAGAATACAAGCAGTGATGAAACCTGACTGCTTCTTCCAGAGGGTGTTCCTCAGACTTGACAAATATAAAGTGATATTTTAGTATAAAGGCAAAGTTTAGTCTCTCTTTGCTTTATCTTATTATTTGCAGTTGGATTAATTTGCTACATACTGTTCCTGAATCCTCCAAGATAACTATTCATACTTAAGACAGGGGTAGGGGAGGCAAATGTCTGACTGATATCCTGGAAGAATGAGATTTTGGCTGTGAAAATGAGAAATGTGTCATGTGATTAGACTGATCTTTTATCCAGAAAAAAACCCCACATTTCTAAATCAAAGTTACTATATAATTTGGTTACAGGTAATCAATAGACGAATGATCCACTTTCTAAGTTATATATTACCATTTATATATATATATAAAAAATTGATTCTGCAGGGTATCTCTGTGTACGTTATTATTCCAAGTGACACATGATAAATTATGCTTTTTGATGGACGTTCACACAGTTTTCTTCAGAGGAGGCTCCTTTATTTTCCACAAGTGCTTAGCTGTTAATCCATTCTTTTATTGAAAGAGATACCATGGCAGAATATAAAAAAAGTGTCTGTGAGCATGTTAATCAAGGAGTGATTGATGCTGCCATTACAAGGAAAAGTTAGACAGCATGCTCAGCAGTTTTTACTTCTATTTACAACACAGTGACAGTCATCCAAACCAAGGACTGACTGGTGCACAGACTTCAAATTAATTAAATATAAATCCTCTGAACCTAATAACAAGTCTGGTAACACTCACCTGTTCTCATTTTCCCTCCCTCTTTCATAGTTAAAGTCTGAAAACATCTGAAATTTGTAAGACTTTCATGGTCTGACTACCAAAGGCAACTTGTTGCTCTGTTTCCCTGTGCACATCCCTGCTCATATCCTCATATCTGGGTAAGTCCCTACAAAACCCACCTATCTAACCAAAGAGAAAAAAACAGCAGTAGATAAAACAGCAAACAAGAACTAAAAAATAATTAAATAATTAATTATCACCTCTAATTTATAATTTCTTCTGTTAAATGCAGTTTCACAGAATAATTTTGCACCCTGCAATGTCAGCATGACTTCCTGTATTTTTATTGGAAGAGCTGTGACTTCTGGAATGTGGGTACACTATTAATCCAAACAATATCATTATATGAGTCCAAAAAGCCAAACTTTTACAAACTTCCATAAATGGAATTGTCTTCATAAATTATTTTAAAGTAAATATATTTATTGAACCAAAGAGCAAGCTCCTATCAACAAGGGTAATTTCCAGCTCCGCAACTAACGCAAGCAAAGAAAAAATGCAATCTACAGAGCCCAAGACTAACTCCATATGATTGGTAAAATAGAAGAAAATTATTTCTAATAGTACACTTTCTAAAATGTGTTTTCATTTCTATGAAACTTTCTTACTGTCAGCTGCAAAAAAAACCCCTAAATCACACCTCAATATTCAGAAACAGTGCAATTCAATACATTATCATTCTAACAAAATATTTCAGTTGCAAATCCATTTATTGTCTTTATGATAATTTATTCAATAATTAGAAGGATCAGTATTAGCTTGTCAGCACTTTAATTCCTCTAAATGATTTTACTGATATTACTAAGCACTGCTGTTTTTTATAAAAGTATAACAAAACTATTTCACAGCAATTTAGATTTTATTTAAGTATAGCTGGCCAGTAGATGTTCCTTTCCATCTCCATTACTGATTTTATAAATATCAGTTTAAGTGCTCTGAAGTAATAATCATAGCAATGACTAGAATTTTACCTGCCATTTGTTTCCAATACTGAACACTCAATTTTATAATGAGATGAAGATGTCTACCTTGTCCTCTAGTCTACCTTTCTCAGGTTAGTCCAACTATTTTGTTGCATAATACTTTTAAAACTAAGCCAGCCAAGCTGTTATCCAAACAGCCATATTGTGTAGTCAATTAAATGACCACAAGTGAGTATTATTTTGGTCTGAAAATGCTTTCCTTAGCTTTTTAGAAGTGTTGTGAGATGCTTTCCTACCATAAACAAATGTTAACAGTTATTGACATAGTTCCTAGCTAAAGGTGTCCAAGAATTTCAAACTCCTGAGGTGTTTTTGCTTTGCAGTCTCAACCCTGTCAAGTGCACCCGCATATCATTATACATGTGCTCTGTGTCCACATTTCAGTGGTGTCTGAAATGGGTCATGGTCATGTCAAGCATTCAGAGACCACATAGGATGAAACGTTCTGAACAAACATTGTATTTTATTTCCCTTTCACTTTGTGATGGACAATGAATCATAGAATCATAGAATCATAGAATCTTAGGGGCTGGAAGGGACCTCGAAAGATCATCTAGTCCAACCCCCCCTGCCAGAGCAGGGTCACCTAGAGTACATCACACAGGAACGTGTCCAGGTGGGGTTTGAATGTCTCCAGTGAGGGAGACTCCACACCCTCCCTGGGCAGTCTGTTCCAGTGCTCTGTCACTCTTACAGTAAAAAATTTTTTTTGGATATTCACCTTGAACCTCCTATGCTCCAATTTACACCCATTACCCCTTGTCCTATCACTGGTCATCACTGAGAAAAGCCTAACTCCATCCCCCTGACACTCACCCCTTACATATTTGTAAACATTGATGAGGTCACCCCTCAGTCTCCTTTTCTCCAAGCTAAAGAGACCCAGTCAACAAAAAGAGTCAACAAAATAATAAAGAGTCAACAAAATAGCAATGAACTGTAATGAAATCTCCAATGACACACTCTTGTTTCAGGTGGTTCATTTGGGGGACCAGAAGGACACTGTTTAAGCCATAACACAGCTCCTACGTGCTATGAGGTTTAAATGCTCCCTATCAAACCACATCCCTGTCTATAGCAGACATCAGGGTTTCCTGCTATCACTCTTCCAGCAGACCCAAATGAGTTTAGACTGGCTACTCCTTTTGTAAGAGCAATTCAGCCAACACACACTGCTGATACCTCTAGACTCTTCCAAGACAGCAGCAGATGACTGCAAACACTTCTGCCTACTGTTCAGTTCTGTGTGATCAGACTTGGTCCCGTCCAATGGCACGTTACAAAGTCACGGAGTTGTTGGAGTTGGAAAGGACCTTTGAAGATCACCCAGTCCAAACCCCCTGCTAGAGCAGGATCACCTACAGGACATCACACTGAAATGCATCTGGATGGGTTCTGAAAGACTCCAGAGCAGGAGGCTCCACAACCTCTCTGGGCAGCCTGTTCTACTGTTCCGTTACTCTCGCAGTAAAGTTTTTCCTTATGTTTAACTTGAACCTCCTGTGGCCCAGCCTGTGCCCACTGCCCCTTGTCCTGTCATTGGACACTGTGGAAAAGAGACTTTCAACAAGGCAGTGCAGTCTTCCAAGAGGAAAGAATTTACCCAAGAATTTGGGGGGGCAAAAGCAACAGCAAAGCTTTCACGTGTATCCACGACTACCAGCACAACTTGCTGCCAGTCTTGGGGCAGCTTCTCTCTCTGGGCAACAGCCTCCTTAATGCAGCCTGCTCTTCCCTTTGAACTCTGATTCAGGGGTTTGCCATCTTGTTCCTGGCACCAGAAGTCAATGCTGGTCACTAGTGTTCCATTAAATCACTGAGACATTGACTTCACCGTTCCTTAATTTCAGGCTAGATACATTTACTATCTTTAACATCTTACCCTTCCCATCTAACAGAGGAACTTAACTCCTCAGTTCACTGGGTCATAGTG
The DNA here is from genome assembly GCF_000747805.2 of Chaetura pelagica. NCBI lineage: Eukaryota > Metazoa > Chordata > Aves > Apodiformes > Apodidae > Chaetura > Chaetura pelagica. Next base: position 1,549,218 of record NW_009954705.1, on the reverse strand, counting down.
GAGACAGAATGGGAAAAATATCTTCTAAACATATTTAGCAAAAGTAATCCCCACATCAGCAAATAGGAAGGTTTCTTGGGTAAGAGGCCTTGTTTGATTTTGCACTATAGATTATGATGTCCTACATATAAAGTTTAAAGGAAAAACGTTTAAAGGAGGAGGCTAAAATAAAGATACTATACACTGCTGTCTCTTCTTTTTCATATTTACTGCTACACACTACCCATTAAGTCAGAAGCACTATTCCACTTATTCTACCTTTTGCAGCAGGAGGCTGCAAATCCCTTTATCAGACAAAATATGACTGGACAATGCTTTGGCTTTCCAGTTCTTGCTACTCCTTGCAATAAATCCCACAATATACTGCAGCCTTTAGAAACACTTCCACAACACTCTTTTTCAAGCATTAAGGTTAAAAATCATATGAAGAGAAGCCAAAGATATGCCTGTTGCTAGAGCCTCCTCTTCTGTAAGCAGCAGAGCAGATTCCCACAAGTTTGTCCCTAAATGTCAGTCCTAATACCTAGTTATCACAGACAGATAGGCAAGGAAGTTTATCTTAATCATGAAGGACAAAAAAATACTGTTTCTTGGGTAAAACAGCACATCTTGACCCACTTCTTTTGTAGTAGCTGAAACTATAAATACATTTTTTTTCAGCTATTGTTTCATTTCAGCAAGTTATGTATTGCTGCTAAGAGCACTAGGGCTTGAAATAAAGGTTCTTTGGATCCAGTCTCATAGGAAGGCAAAATTTTTAAAGCAGTAATTTCTTGTTTGCTCTGAATCAGAAAAAGCCCCTAAATGGTTCATAAAATCTTTTTGAAATTGAAGGTTGTACATTATGCTTATGGGCAATGACAGACACTTCTTCTAGATCTCAAGTTTCCACTGATGAAGGAACCAAAGAAATCCATAGGATTCATTTGCTTATTCTAATATAATCTCATAATCTCATAATCAATAGCCTTATCAAAAGGTGATTGAGTGGAAAGAGATCTCCTTATCCTCTGTACTGACTCCCTTCCAGGGGCCAAGGGACATTGAAATCACACTTCATGAAAAGGTACCTTCAGCTATTAACTCAAGCAATGTCCTCAATACTCAAAGGATTATAATAAAAAATCCAAAGGAATAAAAAAAAAATTAAATGCCTCTCACCTACGAAAATTGAGAACAAAAATTAGGCAAAGAGCTTAGCTTCTGCAATTAAAGAGTTTGAATAACACTCTCCAGTTTCACAGAAGCTGCAGATAAAGGCAGTATTCAGCAAGGGATGTGTCATAGAATCATAGAGTGGTCAAGGTTGGATATGCACACAAAAGCCCAAAATAAGTTTTTAAAAAAGATATCATAGCTTGACAGTCAGCAAGGGCCTTCAAACCCCCTCCCTCCCTCAAGAACATGGCTCCCAGCAACCAGGGAAACTTCCCCAAGTGAAGACAATTTGGTGGAATTGACCAAAGAGCTGCTGTGTCCACACACAAGCTCACTAGCAATGGAAAAGCCAACCAGCACTTCTTGCTTCTCACCACCATGACCTCCCTCCCTCAAACCCACGTTGCTTCTCAGAGCTAAAATCCTCCAGTTTGAGCTAATGTAAAGGGACAGAAGTTCCAGATATTTTTTTCTTCTGGTGTAGAGTGCTGTCTGCTGTGAGAAGATGAGCACCCATAAGCAATGTTGCTTCACTGGCACCAGAAAGGCTATGGTCACTACCTGGACTTTGGAACAGGTCTTGGTTCCTGCAGCGCATTGCCCACAGCTGTTTGTTTTTTTTACCTTTGTAAAAACAGCTCAACAGGGAAAAAATTCTTCTGGACCCAGTCTATAAGCTGTTCCCTTTGCCACAGCCTATTATTGAGCAGTCATTGAGCTTTTTACTTGCAATCTTACAAAAAAAGTTTTTGCACAGAATTCTTCATACTTAAATATAGTTCAGCCATTTAAACCCATGGTAAAAGAAATCAGTGTTCCAGACTCCCAAAGGCCACCATGATTCACATCAAAAGTATGTCTGCCTGTTTCATTAGTATTTCCTAGGAGTAGTTACTATCTGCCAATTTACACACAAATCTATCACCAACAGGGGGTTCACACGCCAACAGTGTTTTTCTCCACTATCTTTAATTTAGATTTATAATAGAATCTGTGCAGATAAAGAGTTAGCAAAATACTGGTCATACTGCACAGAGGTTCATTTTCCTTAGGGGGTAGTAGATGCCAAATTGTGATAGAACCCCAGGAGGCCACAAAGACTAAATTATAAGTCCCCAGATATTCTATGGTAAGTCTACTAAATAATTTTTTTCCCTGTCAGGGGGATTACAGCTGACCTGCTGCATCTGCAAAATCCAAAGTCCTTTGCTGCTACAAAACCATTTTCTGTTTGTGTCCAAGCTTTATGGTAGTTGGCTTCCCACTCACTGAAAGCCATAAATTATTTACATATTTTTGAGTATAAATCTGTTATGAATACATTAACTGTTTTCTTACCTTCTGAACTCATTAACAACAGGAGCAAGTCTTTTGATGCTATTTTCCACTATATATCCACTGCATATACAGAACCTGCTGTGCTACTCAACAGTGTTGCACTTCCAATGTAAGTCTCATTTTAAAAAGTAAATTGAAAAAACAAATTGAGTATGGAGGGGGAGGGGAAATCTTTAAATGAAGAACCCAAACCACATCAACACAGTAGGTAGATGATCTAACAGGTCTTTATGAACTCTGCCTAGACACAGGGATTTATTTTCAAAGTACTGCAGACTTGGTTTTTAGCCTGGGTTCTAAGGAAATGGAGGCTTACAGGATCCCACTGTGTATACATTTCCAATCCTTCCTTAATTGCCTTTGAACCTGCTGGCCAGTTTTAAGCAAATTTGACAACTGGGGACAGGGAGGATAGAGGTCTTGGAGATGGAAGTCCTAACAAGTTTTGTGAAAATTAGAGGATGGGTACAGAAGCTGGAGAGAAGTATTTTGTCCATCCTGGGAGGCACCAGCCTGTTGGCTGTCCCTGCACACCTCACTCAAATCAGCCACAGCCTGGGCTGACATTTGCCCACCAGGCTGGGAATGCAGATCAAGCACACTGCACTGTGGGAACTGAGAGGGACTAGGGAATGGAGGACACAAATCCACATAAACCCAAGCTCCCCTACTGAGACTTCTTCATTTTTCCTAACTCTTTCCTCAGACAACATCAGTGAGGATGTGTTAATTTGGAATGTGAAGATGTATGTATTTATTAAATAGTATATGCTGCAGAGTCTGGTCATATGCAACTAAATGATCCAAACTGGAGTAACTGGAACAATGAAATAAGGCAGCCTGGTGCCACAGCTTTCCTGTAGTCCTTCTGCTTTGTTATTAAGAAGGTGGCTGTTGGTCTTTCCTCGAAAAGATCACTGGTCTCAATGCTACAGAAATACCAATGAGGAGATAAGGGGCAGGCACCCCTCCTCCCCAGCCACAGCAGGACTTTTGTCAGCATTTGGGGATTTCTGCAGGGCTCACAAACATCCCACTTGCACTGCCAAAACTCTCAATATGCTGTGCATCTCATCAGCTATTCATTCCTGGGGAAACTCAGAAAAACAGTTCTGTGAAGGGCCTCAGAGGAAGTTAATGGGAAGTCCCTGGGAAGTCAAGAAGTGTGAGTGAGGAATGAGACCAAGATGGGATGGGGGATTCCCTTCCCTGCAGATCCCAGACAGATGAACACATGGCTGGAAAGGCCCGTGAGCAAGCAGGACACTCTCCCTTCGTACACTCAACAGTATCTCACACAAATGTCTCATCAAGGAGAGGGGCCATCATTGTGTTAAATTGGAGCAATTTAGATGAGGACTATATGGGTATTCTGAATTACTGCACACACTGCATTTGTGTTTTACCAGGGATTGCAGAGATGCTAGACATGCTTCTTGCTGTATTTCTAAATGGGTGAAGGTTATATAGATACATGTATATGCATCTCTTTCCCCAAAAGATAAATTTGGTCTTAGATACTGAGAAAGCAGACTGCAGTGACTTGCTTTTAGCTAGGTAAGCAGTCTGAACTGACCAAGGGAAAAAAAATTTAATATAAAGGAAAATGGAACATTATTTCCCTCTCCAGTTTGTGTGCTTAGTTACAAGACTCTCACCAAATACAACTGTGATATCTCTACTAAAATTAGGATATTAGTTCTAATTACTGGGCACATAAAAATCTCAGAATTCTGGAGCTGAGCTGATAATGTTGCTATGGAAATAAGCTTAATTACTACAGACCAGCTAACAAACTTCTCAATGCTGCTATCCTGCATCAAATGGGACTAAATATCTCTGTGTTAACAGTAATTAAATCCAGACATTCCAAGTCCAAGGCTAATCTAAGAACAGCTTGACAGAGGCTAATGCAAGGCAAACACAAAGAGCAGTTCTTCAGTGTAACCATTCCAAACAATTAAAACCACATTTTTATCAATATGCTGCTTCAAACCCACCAGGCAATGCTAATTCCCTAAGTACATACTGATGATTACATGTTCTTCCCACACTTTTTCTCTGCCTCACACCAGAGGAAAATGTATGAAAACAAGAGGCATGTAGCAGAGGCTTTTGCTCACCTCCCCAGCCTTTTGTTACTGATTACTCCTTAGGAATACATACATGTGCATATAAATGTATGCATATATATTAATATATGCACACAAGTAAAAGGCTGTTCACAGGAGACTCTCCTGTTTTGCTTTCCCATGGTGGAAATCCTCATTGCACAAGCTCAGGTGCTGAGGATGGGCAGGTTGGAGGGCACAGGACAGGCAACCGGGCTCATGCTCCAGCGTGACCATGACTCCACATGTTGGATACTGCAGGGTATGCACTCCAGAGGGGATAAGCTGGGTATGGTGTGGATAAGAGGCCCTGATCCAGTCCAGGAACTGTAACTGCAGGGGCTGAGACAGAGTTGACCCTACAGGTGTTCCATGCACTGACATGGAGGAATCCACTCACCGTTGCTTCCGGAAGGGAATTCCATTTGCTGTGTATTTATATTCATCCTGCTTGAAAGACATCAGTGCCTCAGCCAAGCTGGGACAATAACTCATGATGAACATGATCTACTGGCTACCAGCCCACAGGCAGCAAAATGCAGACAGTCAAAGTGTCCTCCACAAACACCCAGCAGCTGGAAATACTTCATTTCCAGCATTCAGAGGCAGTCTGCAATTTTTTCACAGACAGAAAAAAGATTCAACTTTATCAGATAATTTACACAGCATGAATAATTCAAGTCATCTTAATAAACAGCTGAAACCAGAAAACCCACAAGGAGCACATTGTACAAGGTGCCTTGTCAGTGGACTGAAAGATAAAGTTGCTTACATCCGATCTGACAAATGTCATTCTGTTGAATTCAATTTAATTACTCCCAATTTAAACCAGTCTGAAAGCAAAATAATTTGTTTAATTTCCCGAAGGATAAAAATACTGTTCAGTTCGGAAACATTAGGTTTTTAATGGATTCTACACCCATGTTATTTTCCAAAGATTTTCTTAAACCTATTTAAAATCACACATACTTGCCAAACTGCACACAGTAATAAGTCAGAGATAATTGAACTCAGAACAACCTCATAAAAAAAAAAGTGAAGTAAAAAAGCCTCTGAATTTGTAATACTCTGAAACTGCATCCTAGATTGTAGAAAACATTTTCAAATAGTTTCAGAGCCGAGGAACTGTGCCTGCTCATTAGTACATATTTTCTCCTTGATGAAACTGCAGAAGGTACGTCAGTTCTCAGATTCACAGAACTTTAGCCCAAAGGAATGAACCAATTATCTGGTCTGACCTCTGTCTATCATGAGTTATTAAATTTCATTCATTAGCCCCTTTATGGAGACATAGAAGTGGTCAGTTGGAATTTCAATGGTTATCAGCTTTCAACTATTAGTCCTTGACAATCTTTCCTTTGCTAGTCTTTTATTGTCACTGTCCCTTTATTTCCAAGTTGTTATATGACACCACGTGACCTCTTCAGCTTTCTTTGAGGTGCTCAATGCCTGTCACTATTTTCTTCCCTTCTTCCATTTTTTATGTTATTTTTAAAACAAGGATATAAAATCTTCAAAGAAACGCAAAAAAGCATCTACTTCTGCTACCCTGTGGTTTCTACATGCAAAGACTGCAAGCAGCTTTTGGTTATAGCCTAACTAGAGGCTTTAGCTTTACACAAAATAGTTGGAGGAGACAAAAGTTCTGCAGCCAGGTGGATTGCTTCAGGCTAACCAGCCTCATCCAAAGTAAGCAATGCCTCTTCCTCTAGCTTGGGCTTCCTAAACGAAACAGTGTGTCTGATGCAGAAGAGAAGTTCCACTGGAGTGGGTATCAAGTATCCCACACAGGCGTGGGATCTCTGGGACATCAAACAGCCTCTGAAAAGATATCTGCAGAGCTGAACTTCCTATATTTTTTTAGCCATACAATTGCTGGCAACGTTGCCAGAAGCAGATGCTTAAAGAGTTCAATAGTGTTAGCAGCCACCTGCACTGGGATGCTTTTCCACAGCAAATGCCTTCCTTTGGCCCAGAAAGGCAGCAAGTCCACCATGCAAAGGGAAGAAACAAAGCTGACGTGACCTGCACCACTCTAGCTGCTCCTGGAGCAAGTCCTCAGGTCATGCATGGCTCCATGCAGCTTGCTGCCTAAGGAGAAATGGTCAGGGGAAAGACAGATGGCAAACCAGCACACCAAGCATCAGAAGAGACAGAAGGCGAGTTTAAAACACACCAAAGTGCGATGTAGAGATCGTGAGGTTAATTGCTCATAAGCTACTTCTCAAAACTCCTGAGGGGCTTAGAAGCTTATTATTTAATACCTTAGTGTGTTGCCCTGCTGATGCAGCTCTCCTACCTGAGGGAGTTGCTGTGGATATGCCAGCACACCCATGGTGGCAGCTAAGGAGAAGCCCAGCCCTCTCATGGGAAGCAAGCTTTCCAGGTAAGGAAGTGGCAGGAAAATCCAACCCTGAAAGAAGCAAACACCAGGTGACCTCAGGGCCAGCCTCTGGAAAAGTCTGCTCTGAGCTTCCAGAAAGTTGTCACTCACTTGTCTCTAAGAAAAAGAGGAACCAGACACTGTTCTCTTTTCAGTGGTCACTAATATACTGAACCCAACAGTGAGTCCTCTGTACCAGCTTCTGAGACATATTTAAAGCAACCTTTATAGTCTGCAGAATAATTGTGGTATGCACATGTAGGCTCTTTGCTGAGGCGTGGGACACATGCTCCACCTCTCAAACAGGGGTGACAAGGCTGCGTCTGCTCAGGAAGTGACCACGCGGTTGGCCATGCTCCAGCCACACCAGTATCCATCCTGCTCCACTCCACAGACCTTGTCCTTAACCTTTTGCAGACTAAACTCTTCCAGAACAGGTAAGTGCATCCCCAACCACACACCACTTAATTTTGAGTAACCTCCCCCAGCAAAGCAGCCTGTGCTGTGCCTTCCCACCAGTCAGTTATTTCTGTTTGGGCCCTGCTGCCACACATCTCCTTTGGTTTTGTTCCTGTTAACACTGCCAACCCTCGGCTCCCCACACAGACCTCCCCTCCTCTGCTACCACAAAAGCAGCCCATGGTCTGCTCTCACAGCAGCAGTCCTTACAATCTTTGGAGGTGCAGCAGCTCCACCTGCTCTCTCCTCCTTAAAAACAACAGCGAGCACTCAGCTCCCCACCACGCTACTCAGAAAGTGATGGCATCACCCCACATCTGTCCCAAAGGCCATCCCTGGGGACAGCACAGCCTGTTACAACTACTTGCATGAGTGGCATCTCTGCTTCCCCCGTGGGCACTGCCTTTCTCCAACCTAATTGTGTCTTCCCAGGAAAAGAGAAAGCACTGCAGTGAGGCAGCTGCAAAGTAACAGAATTAAAACAAGGTGGGAAGGGAATGGGGAGAATAAAACTGTATCTTTAACCTTATTCTTGACACATATTTGGCTTTGAGTGCTCCATTATGCAGCTTTAATAGTTCCCCTGCAGTGGGGTTACACCAATCTGCACAAGTGCCTCGATGGTCAGCAGGCTCAGGGGGGACAGAGCATGCCTGCTTGGAGACTTTTCTACAGAAAATGTCTGAAGCTCTGACATCCTCACTGAGATGACAGGGCTCCAGTCTTCAAAGGCTCCTCTGAACTCCCTGTATGTAGCTGAGTTTATTTACTTTGAGGACATCAATCCCCTCCAGCCAAGAGGGCGCAGAAGGGCTCGTGCTGCTACATGAAGAAGGTCTGTTTGCTGTGACCTTGCATTCCCTGAAATGCTTGGAAAGCTTTCTGAGACAGCTCGGAGCAGTGCAGTGGATCAGGTGGCCAATTATAAAACTGATTGACCTTGCATGCATACTGGATTCATATGGAGATTGACTGTAGGGATCATGGGGTTTCTGCTGTGTACAAAGATCAGCTAGTTTTCAAATGATCATTAATATAACTTCTCCAAAATCTGTAGCACACTGAACCCCCTGCTGTAGAAACACCATCAGTCCATCAGGTTTAAAGCTTCATATGATCCCCACCCTTCCACAGAAGCATTAAAAAAATTACTTTAAATACAAATACTTCCTTTTCCACTTTCTTCTCTCTCTAAAACATTGTTAAGTGGATCTGTAAAATTTCTAAAATCAGGCTGTCATCTTTGGACATAAGCCATGTTTGGGATATCTCAGCTCAAAAGGCAGAAGTTTCACAAAGTCTGGCCATCTAAATCCAGGAAACTGTGTAATGAAAACTGTTTTGCAATCTTATCTACAGTTGTTGCCTTCTATATGCTTTATAACAGATGTATTTATAATACATGAGAATGTATAATATATTAACCTAGATAGTAGTCAGTCAGACAAAAAAAAAAAAACCAGCATGGCATAAATCCACAGCAGGTTTTAGCTTCTGCATCTTCCAGAGAATAAAAGCTGGCTGACTGGCTCTGCAAGTGAAGGATTACGCACGCATGCACACAAAACACACCAGACACCTGAGCAAAAATGAGTGGTTTGATTCTCTAAGAAATAGTGGGCATCACCTCAGGCTAATTTTTCCCTCTATCTGCTTGCTAAAAGCAGTACTAAGCAGAATACGTAGCACTGGAAACTATTCTGAATGACTGATGGAAGTGCATTTGAATCTTACCACAACCTCTATACATCCTCAAATCCAAGGCAAATTTCACTGAATGTGCAACTTGTTCATTCCCCTGCAAAGATGCTTCCCAGATCAATTTGCAGGGCCTTTAATACAAGCATCATTTGATGATTCCCTGGTTGCTGTTCAGTTCAGACTCATTACAGCACTGCCATTATTGCCCAGCCTAACAGCAGACAGCGTTTGCAAACGTTATTAACAGCACCACAACACCCTATCTGAAGAGGAGACAAATATATTATGCCATAATGCATCTAAACCTGACAAATCATACCCGTTAACTACAGCAAAACTTAGATGTCATCTAAGTGCAAACTACTTTTTAAAATTCCATCTCATATGAAGGCGCAGAGCACAGTGGTTCTGAAGTAGCAATCAGTGGTAAGATCGGTACCAGCTCAAGCACCTCGAGGAAGTAAGTGGGCAGCTAAGGACTTGCCTGAGGAGCCTGCAATAGCAGCACAGAGCACTGCTGCTCTGAGATGGAGGGGCTGCCAGCAGAAGAAGGGACAGAGCTGAGATGAAAGCATGACCTGCCTGCCCAGGGCTCACAGCCCCTGGCGACAGAGGTATTGGAGCAGGGAGAATGGGCATCTGATCAGTTTTGGCTGATGGTAATCCAGAATCTGAACTAATGGTTATGGGATGAAATTAAGGTCTTCCCACAGCCACCCAGAAACCTGAGGAGGGGTGCACAGGCACCCACAGCACGGCCCAGACGCTCCAGGAAGCTGGGCTGGCACCAGCCTTTTGGAAACTGAAGCCATGTAAGACTTCCCGTGAGCATTCAAAGTGTTCTGAACACCAAACCAGCAGACAACATGTTTGGGGAAATCAAGACACACGGAGACTTTTTTTTTTTTTTAGTTGTAGAGAAGTCCTCAAAGAATAGGCTGCAAAATTTTCATTAAACTCAGTCCTTGTCTGCCTTATTTACTTGAAAGACCCTCTTGATGAGTGGGGATCAAGGAAAATTATAACACCATGACAGTGACCTCTGCTTGAGGAAAAAATAATTTTGATTAAATGGGTCAGAACTGTTTTTCTGGAATGTTAACATCTGTTTTATATGAACTCCATATAAATAGCTGGCAGATACACTTATTAAGGATCAAAACTTTCCAGGCTTTCCATTAAGAGAGAAAATAACCTACCCTAGCTATTCATATCTAAGTCCTCTGAGAGATCCTGAAAAGGGAAGAACTGACAGGACATTTACATTATTTTGGGGGTAAAGAAACTGAGCAGAAAAAAAAATAAACTTTCAAGTGATCCTGAATAATCACGCTGAAGAAAAAGCAAGTAAAAGTGTTATCTTTCAGTTCCTTTACCCATCACCTTACTGTCTGAGCCAGCTTTCACAGGAGCATGATGAGGATGCAGAGCCTCCATCTCTTCCTGGGGCTGTCCCACAAATGCTAAGGAACATGGTCCCTCTTCACACATATCCTCAGGTGACTCCTCCCACTCTCCTTTTCCCCTTCCCCACTCTCTTGTGCACTTGGGAAACACTTGGCCAGGAGTTCTGACTTTACATTACTCCTGAGGTGGTCTCTCTGGTAGAGCAGCTATTGTGTCAGGGCCCTTCTGATCAAAGCTCAGCTCTTGCAGAAGACCAAAGCTACCACAACATGCTCACCTCAGCCAAGCAGCACATTCAGGCTGGAGCTTGATGCTGCTTCCCATCCAACAGCAGCCAGGACGCTTGTTCCTGGAAAGCAAAAGAGTTTTCTTTTCCTCACAGCTGTCAGTCAAGGAGAAGCTACCTGCTTTAATAAAGTAAGGCTAGAAGAATTTCTATGGACAGCAGTAAGTTACTCTGCACCTTACAATTCCTATTTTGTTGTTAGAGTTGCTGAAGTAGATATCAGGAATGCAAATAAAGGAAGATGTGAAGTAGAAATCCAGAAAATATTGTAGCAAGTCTTGTCAATACCAGGTCACTAACTACATCACTAGATCACTGCTTCATTCCAGGACCTCACAGCCTTAAATTATTCAAATGATTGAGTGCTCACTTTCTAGGAGACAGATGTGCAAAGCACATTTTATTTTCTTTACAAATCCTTTTTTCAGGAATCTGCTCTCATACAGCAGAGAGACACCAGCATTGCAAGGGCAAAGATGTGCCTCCATTCCTCCTCTCTGTCTTGTATATCTCCCAAGACCCTCAGGACAGGAGCACACGATGCTACCACAGCATGTTAGCACAACAACCACTGTCACCTCTTTGATTACTGAAGGCAGAACTTCTACCATTTCAGGCTTCAAATCACCAACTGCCAAGTGGGCATAATGACTCTCAGTCCTACATTAAGAAAAACACTATTGAAATGTTAATCAACCTAATCAATACCAGGTGCTGTGTCTGAAAAAAAGCTGCTGGTGGCAAAATGGCAGCAGCAGAGCTGAGATTCTACAGCAAATACTGAGGGTAAAAACAGGAAAACCACTGCCCCCAAACTACCCCTTGTATTTAAAGGCAGGCTGGCAGGGTTGATGCTGAGGGGTTCTGGCATCATGAGAATTCAACCTGAACCAGCTGGCAAAGAAGATGGATTTTGGTTTCCAATACGATTCACAGAACCACTTCCATTAAACTGGATTCCATGTCAAGTTTTACAACCTGCACTTACAATATGCCAGGACAGGCCTGGGTGTGCTCTCCCTGTACCTCTAGGATGAAGGATAGCATCTCTGCCTGCACATCATACTGCCAAAACCATGGAAAAACAGAAAACCTGCAGCATCTAGGTGGGTTTGAACCCTTGAAAAACACTAATGGTTGTTCCATTTCAAGGAGGGGAGAAAGGAAGCTGGGAAGGTTCAAGGTTCAGGGGCAGAAACCATATGTGGCCCAAAACTGACTGACAGAAATGCGCACCCAGTAAGAGGTGTATTTAAAAATAAGTTATCAGCAGCTGAGCAAGTCTGAGAATCATTCAGAGAAGGAACACTGCAACCAGACAGTTGAGATGCACTCCAGACAGTACATTCATGGACAAAATCCTGTCTTAACCAATACAACAAATTGGATGCGGCTCCTGCATCTTTCATAGACCACCAGCTGCCATCTGCATGTCTCATGTTCACCTATCATTACCACATATTTATTATAATTGTCACAGGCTTCATGAGCCCACCCCTCAGAGATCCCCCTCTGTCTGCCACATAAAATAATGGCAAAATCATAGTCCCAATGGACAGAGGCTTTGTTATTTCTAATTCTGGTTTTTTTTTTCATAGGTTAAACAACAAATTAACATGACTCTAAAACATTCAAAAAAACCAGCAATACCAGTAGTATTTGAGAGAGTAAAATATTTTTAACAGCACCAAAATATTGCTTGATGTTTTCTTTTATTTTTATTTTTTGCACAATAATTAGCTTATTTTTAATCCCCCAAAATTATAAACAAAATCAGACTATTTGAATTTCAAAATGCAGGAGCCTCCTGTTCCAGTTTCAAAACATTTAGCACATTCAATAAAATGAAAAATTAATCTAAACTTTATAGTTTTGAATTTTTTTTTTTCATAGGTTAAACAACAAATTAACATGACTCTAAAACATTCAAAAAAACCAGCAATACCAGTAGTATTTGAGAGAGTAAAATATTTTTAACAGCACCAAAATATTGCTTGATGTTTTCTTTTATTTTTATTTTTTGCACAATAATTAGCTTATTTTTAATCCCCCAAAATTATAAACAAAATCAGACTATTTGAATTTCAAAATGCAGGAGCCTCCTGTTCCAGTTTCAAAACATTTAGCACATTCAATAAAATGAAAAATTAATCTAAACTTTATAGTTTTGAATTTGATCCATCAGCATTTCCTGAGAAAAAAAGAAAAAAATCTACACCAAAAAAATCTTGGTCAGCTGTTGTAAAGATGTGCTTTTAAAGATTCCCAGCTGGATTGGGAATTAAATATTAAATGCTTTACAAAGGAAATAAGCCTAACTACTTTTCTGTGCATTAATGTAAAAAGAACCTCATTTTTTTCCCTTTCTTACCTCAAAAAGAGATATATAGACTGTCAAATTTGGAATGACATACATATTAACGTTGAAACTCTAGTTTGTCACTATGGAACACAGTAGGATGCCCTAAAATCACAAATCTCTAACAGGTCAGTATTAGCTGTGAAGTGTTATTAATTCTGAATTCCCAGTCCTTTGCCACTTTAAACTAGGTACTAGATAAGATTAGATGGGTGGTTTTGGTTTTGGTTTTGGTTTCACTGCTTGCTCATTCTTGAGTATTTATGAAAGCCATTTTCTAGATCTCTAAATTCCCAGGTAAAATACTGTAGAACCCGAATACATGAAATGTTACAGCAAACAGAGACACAGCCTTATGTCTTCTGATAAACAGCACTGTTACTAAGTGTGCATCTCAAACATGAATGAATGCAAATCAATTTTCTTCTAGAAGATATAATTTCATCCTCTCCACTGACTTGAACCACAGAAACTACTGTCAATATTTTACCCTGACACCCAGACATCCATTACAGGATCCTATCCTGCCACTTTTCTTCCAAGCAAGGAGCTCAGTTCTCCTGAATCAATCTGTGTTTGCTTACATGCTTCCCCATCTACAATGGAAGTGATTTAGCAAATCCATTTTGAAATTCAATGTTGATATTAAACCCAGAATTTCATCATGTGAGCTGGGAGAATTCACTAGTGACATATAGATATTCACCAGCTAATTTTTAATACCACACTTCGAGCCAGGGAATTTATTTTTTTTAACCACTCTCTCTTTGAGTGCCTGTGAATAGCGTTTTTAATTTCTTTGCCACGAGGACTAGACTTTTGGTTTCTGCCATCAGTGAAAGTTGGGACCTTGGTATCTGTGTCTGCCTGTAGGAGGGACCACACCACGCCCTGCAGGGCTTGCACAGACCTGCAAGATCTGCTCAAGTTATCACTGCCCAGGTGGTTGAAGGTGGCAGTTCACAGACATTCACCGACACCAGTGAGCTCTCAGCTGGCTCTTCTCATTTATTTATTTTAACAAAGAGGATTAGGACTAAATTTGTGAGGGACAAGAAACTCTGGACTGTTTCTTTAGATCATCCAATGTCTACATCCATCCAAAATCTGAAAGCAAATGCTAAAATCTCACTATACATAGAACCAAGTCTCCTTTTAGCTGGAATTTCTATCATCCTGTTGAAATACACACACAGCACCTTAGTTAGACAAAACCCTGCTACTGTCCCCAACTTCACACTAAAATAACTCGTCAGTAGTGCTTCAAAAAGTTGAACAGATTGAGCCGCTCCCATTATTTTTAATAGAATCTTTGTGGCTTGTTGGGAAAAAAAACACTTAATTTTTGTTCAAATTTTCCATTCTGGCAAAAGAATCTGAAATACTGCAAGACATTAACAAGCTCCTTGTAATTTTATGGAGAAAGAATAGCTATTTTTAGAGCAGTTCACTTTGTTTGGAAACCTATGGTAAGACCTGGAAAAGCACGTACAGGCACCCAAGTGCTAAATGGAATCAGCACCAATATTCAAGAGAACAATGATCCAAGAAGTCCTGACCCAGGTATCAGCAACAGCACCCCACGCAATACTGGGGTTTCTGCTGAACTCTTCCTTGAGTGTTCATCATCTTGTCCTCTTTGATGCTGAGAAACTGGGTTGTCCATGTATATACCTACCTCCCACATAAGGCCATTGGAGACACATAAACCTGGCAGCTCTGTAAGTCCTTCAGAGCCTCATTTAAGTCCTAAGGGATTTATTTGCTAGGTTGGTTCAGACTCTAACATCCCTAACTGCTCAAGGTACAACTTCAGGATTTGCTATGGTTTTAGGAATTTCTGCTGTGAGCAATCTCAGCCTTAGACTGAATCCCTGAAGTTAAACTCATGTTTTCCAAACTAAGAATCTTATAAACTTAACTACAACAGCTCTGAAAACCTTAGACCTCCATTAGAAGGCATGGACACACTAATGTTTTTATGGGGTCTGTTCTGCAGTCTGTCTGCCATGAAGCACACAGAGGAAAGGATCCCTACAACCTGCCCCTCCTCAAAGCATCATCATGAGGCTCATCCATCCCATTAAGGTTGCTGCTGAAGATCTCCTCTTGGCTCATCCTTACTTCCCTGTGAGGAGGAACATGTCAACAACCCCACCAAAAATAAAACCCACACCCCATGCCTCATGGGCACCAAGGCCACCAGGAGCCACTTCTGATACAGAACTCACCTCTGCTCTCATCGGGGAAATAAGGATATGGGAGCACACAGCTGCACACCCTGGAAAATAAGCTCTGTGCCCAGTTTCTGCCTGGGATGTTTCTGTTTGCTGAACCCCCTCCTCTGAAACTGGCATTTCCTACAGAGGAAAGGACTGGAGCAGCCCTTGCAGATCTGAGCTCTGTGGCAGCCTCTTCACTCTATGGTGTTAAAGGGAACAGTCCACGTAACATTCAACTTTTCCTTTACTTTATCATAGCTGAGGTTTTGCTGCCTTTATGTATTTCAGCCACCCCTCTTTAGCATAGACCAAAAAAAAAGCATTATTTGATACTTCTCATTCTTTAACTTAGATTTCAATATTAATGCTCTACTCTGTGTGCAGTGGATTAAAAAACACCATTGCTGAAAATCCTCCAGGCAAACAGTTTGGATCAAAAGGAAGAACAGAATTCTGTGTGACTTGTTCAGAAATGAATGGTGAGGCTAAACAACAGCTTAGGAAATTATACAAAGAGTAAGTACACATTCAAAACAACCTCCTCTGAGCAATGCCCTAAATACTCCATATAACAGCCTTTACATAGGATATAATAATGGTTGTGCTACCCAATTGCATTCATACAAGCTCACCAAAAGAAGTGATATAAACCTTACCATTCTTTTCAATCCACCATAGTCTTAGAAAATCTTAAGTGGCAGTAATTTAAAACTGTACACCAAAACAAAAGAAAAAACCAACCAACCAACCAACCAACATTCTAAATACATCACAGAAGACCTGAGATGTTTTTTGCTCTAGGTCTATAGCCCACTGCCTTGTAATACTATAAGGACCAAACTCCTAATCACTAAAGAATACACAGAAGAACTAAGCCCAGCCTACCCTTTGTTCACACCACACAAACACAGCACTCCTCTCTAGGGTGTCACGCTTACCAGCTTCCAAGCAGGACTACACGTCTCCTTCAACAGTCTCCACATAAAAAAGTAAATACATTTAGAAAATTTTCTTTTGCAGCTGTGTGGGCTAGGAGAGAAAACTGAGCAGCATTTTCAAGCAGCAGCAGCAGTCAAAGGCTGCTCGGTGCAGCCAGCAATAGCCACCACCAATCCCATTCTGCTCAGCTGTTTCACAGAACTGAAATGCAGAGTGCACATGTGTCCTGTGAAGCCAGAAAACATTTCCTTGCTAATTAGCATCGGAGCCTCCTACCTGGGGAGGCACTAAACTGCACTGATCATGAAAAATTCAACATCATCAATTGACAGAAGCATTTGCTCTCAGTGGCACCATAACAGGAGACAAGAGACTCGGTATCAAATACTGAGGGTATGAAACGATGAAGGCAAACTAGTCACAAAGCCCCAGCTTAGCATGCAGAGTATTACACTGGTGACAAGTCAAGGATTTTGTTCTCAGATCTGTTTGTTAGAAGCAGTTTCGTGCATTCAGCAAAAAAATCAGAAGGGAATAGCAATTACAGAGAGCTGCTGCAGCTGAGCTTTTCAGACCATCAAGCCAGTACACCCCATTTCCCAGCAGGATGCTCCTATTGGGAAAACCTGATATCTGCTTGACATGACTGTTCTTTCCATAGCAGTTCAAGCAGTAGGATGTTTCTGAATAAAACTGCAAGGATTTAATAGGGAAATGTTCCACCCATAGAGGGACAAGACGTTACCTTACCAGAGCCAGCAGCTTCAGTGGAATTATTGCATATTATCCCACAGCGGTTATTTTTCCTCGCAGTTTTAATTTTGTAGTACATAGTGGTTCCTTGATACAAGAATAATTTGCATAACCAAGCTGAGACTCATTTTGAAGCACACTTACAATAGCATCCAAAGGCCATGCTGCAAAGCTCAGCGGGGCTGGGAACAGCACATAAGGTTTCAGTCTTGCTATTAAAACTTAATACTTCCTGAGGGCTGCATAGTCTTAATTTTACCCCGTGTTTTTACCGCAGCACTCCACATAGGGCCATTTCAGTACAAATCAGATTAAAACCTGCACAGATTAATCAGATCTATTCTTCTGTCAAAGTTTCTGAATCCTGTTTTCTCCGGAAACCAAAAGACAAGGTGCAACAGAGAGAAGCAAAAAATTAGAACACATCACTGTGGTTTTGCATTGTTACAAAAAGTGAAACACTTTTTGTAGGAAAGAAGATAAAGTAAAACATTTGCTGTGCTCCCAAAGACACAGAATGTCAGCTCTGGGCAACCAACACACAAATTTCAGTTTTCTTTCTCACAGCATCTCAAGATGCACTGCTTTTTTTCCCTTTGTTATTATTTAATATCTCTGCAGAAATATGGTAGGACACCACTGCATGAATTATTGGCAGAGTTGGCATTTTTTAAAAAATCGTTTTAACAGAACACACTGTCTCATGTTTACCCTGTCTTAATAGTGGAAGGCAGGTTTAACGATGCTGCTTTGCTGTGTCTGCCTGCAACTTCACACCAAGTTCTGTAGTTGAAGTACCAACAAGCACTCAATGAGGGTATTGCAGCACTCATTCAAAAACATTACACATGCGTAATTAGGGATACAACTTCTAGATTATGTTGGCTTTTATGTAGCTCTTCTTTTTAGGTTTGCAATCTGCATTCTGTCTTGTGTCTGCAGCTTCTGTGATGGTCTTCAGTGATACATTTTCTGTGTGCTTTGTTGTTTGGGTTTTTTTCTTTTTAATTATTCAGTGTTGGAATTAATAAACAGCTTAGAAAATGAAAATGTCATGGCTTAGTGCAGAATGCATCAATTAATGAAGCAGGATGCAGGACAATTTAAAGGTACATTTCCCAGTGGCAGGAGAGCTGATCCTCTTCCAGCTGGAATCCAAAGCAACAATATCCTATTGACTGCAACATGAGCCAGCAGGCTTAAAAGATTGTTATGACTTTACAAATGAAGACAACCTATTTTTCATAAACAGTGACAGAACTTGAAGCTTAAGCATCATTTAAGAGCTATAAAGTACACAATATGCTCAAACGGTTTAAATTTACTGTAAAAAAAGCAATTTGCAGCTCTCACAAAAAATGTTGTACCAGTTTGATCCAAATACGCACGTGATCAAAAACTACAAAAACTTGCTAATCTCTCCCCTGCATTCAACCTGTCCTATAATGAAATATCTTGGGGAAGGAAACAGTGCAGAGGAATTAATTTATAGATTTTTTTAACTGTTTGAAGTACTCAGTCTAGGCATAATCAGAGAGGTGGATGGGTGCTTTGGAGATCTAAGGGTAGTGTGGGCTTTGCTTTATCAACTGGATTTGAGGAAATCACTGAGATCTGGCTGAAACAGGATACTCTTTTATCAGCTGGCCTCTACAACAGTTTCTCTGCATGTGCAAGAATGCAGTAACCATGTTTACAGAAGCATACATAGAGCTCTGAAAAAACTAGCACAATCCAACAAATCCTGACATGCCCTTTCCAGAGGCAAAGAGAAACAAAAGAAGGTAAAAATTGGCACCATGGTCCCTTACAGCCTCTCCAGTCTGGGTGCAGAGGTGGTCCTGGTCCTTCTTGCACTCCTCGTATCTCTTTTCTCTGTAACTGCTCTCAGCCAACCAGCAGAGAAAAAGGTTGAGGGGAGATTTCCAGAAAAAGTGTCCTGATCCCCAGCCTGGGGACATGGAGCTGCTACATCTGAAGCAACTTAGACTAACTGTCTATTAGAAAACCACCATTACCAAGCGATCAGTGGGAAAATATGGATTATATTAAGGTAAAGAGCTACAGCTCAGGTAAACAGGTATTTCTTAGTAACTGTATTGCTCACCAGCTGAATTCCTGTGTACCATGCACAATACACTCCTGCTACTAGAAATCCAAGTTTCCTTCTAGAAATAGGCCAGGCATTTTAGGCTCAGCTGAAAAAAATTCTTTTTTAATCTCAACTAATTATATTTAGTTGGGATTAAGGCATCTTCTCTGTTGTCATCCCCAAATACACCCTCATTTTCAGTTGCTCACAGGCAGACAGTCAAGTGCTGCAGGCTTTATACAAACACACAATAAGAAACTATGTCACC
>NW_009954705.1:1489735-1529690 GCF_000747805.2 Chaetura pelagica | reverse complement strand
TTTGGAAAAAAAAGAGCAGTGACATGCTTGGTCCCAGGTCACTGGCTAGATAACATAAAGGAAGTGCTGATGGCCTCCCGTTGCTCAGTGCTCTATTTACTAGAAACTCTTATTTTCTTTTAAGCAACCCATCCTTCTACTATTAAAGAAAAAAAAGTATCTTATGGGCTGAAGCAAGTATCTTATGGGCTGAAGCAAATTTCTTTAAGAAATCTGGGATTTCAAATTTAATGATGCACTAAAATGTATTTCCCTGGGGCATCTATGAAAACTGATGCTCTTTGTGGCTGGGAAAGGAGAGGGAGAATTCCCACAAACACACACTTTAGGTATGCACAAAAGCACTTTCCAAGACAAGAAAACATATGTCACATTTTAACTAAGAAAATGCAGAATCAGAGTTGAGGTGAGAACTATTACAATCTACCCAGACCCTGATCCTAATCAGGGACAGATAAATTAAATACAGAAGCATTAATCCTTGAGGACATATAGATACTTGATTAGGTGAAGTGTATTGATCGGTAAAAATGCATTCCAACATCAAAACCTATATTGACTGCTGTCCCTAATAACTAACACAGTAACTAACAGGACCTAAGACTGATGTTTCAGTGAGGGCTATTTCCCTTTCCTCTGCTGCTGTTTCTTACCCATCTACCGTACAGGACTCCATGGTGTTATCCTTCTGCTCACACCTCTGCTATGCATTGACCTTCCCTTGTGCTGCAACATCACACAGAGAATAAGATTGTTTCAGGAAGAAAAAAAAGGCATTTTGAAAAACAAGGAATGCAGTTTACACACACTTAAAACACACCAGAAACATTATATTTGGTCCACTATTGTGAAGAAAATTCAGACCTTGTGAATGGCCCCCAGACTCTCCAAGATGCCCAGGCCACATAGCAAACTTGGCAACTGCTTCCCTATGGCACATTCATATTAAGAGTCAGCTTTAGCCACCTGAAGTTAAACACTCAGTTTTATCCAGTGATTTTTATTCTATAGTGGTCTCAGATCTGTGATCAGTGGAGAACTGCAGACACATGCAGAGAGCAAATCAACCCACTGCTCGAGATACCAAAGGGTAAATAGGCTAGGACCTGTATCACAGAAGTGGACATCTCTCTTGGTGCACATCTCTTAGCTTCAGCCCCCATATTCCATGGTTGCCCACCCAGTCTGCTTATACCTAATTCCATTTCTGTCTCTGTTGATCACCTGCCGGAGCTGAGACTGAAGGCAGGAAGTGCCTGTATCAGGAATAGCATGGCCAGGAGGAGGAAAGTGATCATGCCCCTGTACTTGGCACTGGTGAGGCTGCACCTCAAGTACTGTGTTCAGTTCTGAGCCCCTCACTATAAGGATGTTGAGCTGCTGGAACATGTCCAGAGAAGAGCTGCCAAGCTGGCAAAGGGTCTAGAGAACAAGTCATATGAGGAGTGGCTAAAGCAACTGGGGATGTTTAGTTTGAAGGAGGCTGAGGGGAGACCTCACTGGCCTCTACAACTACCTGAAAGGAGGTTGCAGAGAGATGGGAGTTGGCCTCTTCTCCAAAGAGAATAACAGGACTGGAGGAGATAGCCTGAAGTTGTAGCAGAGGAAGCCTAGATTGGATATTAGGAAGAATTTCTGTACTGAAAGGAGTGGTCAGGCACTGGAACAGCCTGTCCAAGGAGGTGGCTGAGTCACCATCCTTGGGGGTATTCAAGAAGTGTGTAGATGCAGCACTTCCAGATCCTCCTGGAAAGTCAGCTAAGGCACATGGAAAATAAAAAGGTGATTGGTGACAGCCAGCATGGCTTCACTAAGGGCAAGTCATGACCAATCTGGTGGCCTTCTACAACAAGGCTACAGAGATGGTGGATGGTGGCAGAACAACTGACGTCATCTACCTGGATCTGTGCAAGGTGTTTGACACTGTCCCACATGACATCGTGGTCTCCAAACTGACAAGACATGGATTTGACAGATGGACCACTTGGTGGGATGGCCACACCCAGAGAGTTGTGGTCAATGGCTCGATGTCCCAGTGGAGGCAGGTGATGAGTGGTGTCCCTCACGGGTCAGTACTGGGACCAGTGCTGTTCAACATCTTTGTTGGAGACATGGGCAGTGGGATTGGGAGTATCCTCAGGAAGTTTGCTGATGATACTGAGCTGTGTGGTGTGGTTGACACCCAAGAGGGAAGGGAGGCCATCCAGAGGGACCTTGACAGGCTGGAGAGGTGAGTCAGTGCCAACCTGATGAAGTTCAACCAGGCCAAGTGCAGGGCCCTGTACCTGGGTCAGCACAACCCCAGGCACAAATACAGGCTGGGGGAGGATGGCTGGAGAGCAGCCTGAGGAGAAGGAGAAGGACTTTGGGGTGGTAGTAGATGAGAAGCTCAACATGACCCACCAGTGTGTGCTGGAGCCCAGAGAGCAACTGCATCCTGGGCTGCATCAAAAGAAGTGTGGCCAGCAGGGCAGGGAGGTGATTCTGCCCCTCTGCTCTGCTGAGACCCCACCTGGAATACTGTGTACAGTTCTGGGGCCCTCAGCACAAGAAAGCTATAGACATATTGGAGAGGGTCCAGAGAAGGGCCACCAAGATGATCAAAGGACTGGAGCACCTGTGCTGTGAAGACAGGCTGAGAGAGTTGGGGCTGTTCAGCCTGGAGAAGAGAAGGCTCTGGGCTTTTCATCAGAGAAGATAGTAATAGGACAAGGGGTAATGGTTTTAAACTGAGAGAAGGGACATTTAGGTTAGATATTAGGAAGAAATTCTTCACTCTAAGGGTGGTGAGGAACTGGAATGGGTTGCCCAGGGAGATTGTTGATGCCCCATCCCTGGAGGTTTTTAAGGCCAGGCTGGATGAGATTTTGTGCAACCTGATCTAGTGGTTCCCTGCTCATGGCAGGGGGGTTGGAACTTTATGATCTTTAAGGTCCTTTCCAACCTTAATGTTCTATGATTCTATGATTTTATGATTCAGTAGCCAAGGTTGTGGAGTATTTTGTCAGTGGTTTTTTTTTGGGGGTATGGGTGGTTGGTTGTGGTTTGTTGGGTTATTTTTCATGCTGATGGTTGGACTCAGTGTTCTCAGAGGTCCTTTCCAACCATGACGATTCTGTGATTCCATGTAAGATGTAGAACAATGATAACTGGCTGCAGATGGAGGTAGTGTGGCAGCTTGCTGTGGTGACAGGCCAGCTACTGCCCTTAACTTAGCTCTTGGTGCCAGCAGGGCTCCTGGGGCACTCATGCCACATGAGAAGCAAGGTTTTGGCTTCTCCCTTCACAAGTGTCTTGAATGAACAGTGCCATTTGCTTGTGTCTGGCTCAGCCTGATACAGTCAAGGAGTCAAGACTTATCTGGTATTAAGAGACACTGCAATACAGGCTTACAACTGGAACCTCTTCTCCTCTTTCCCAGCACCACTGTTTACATATTTTCAGATCATTTTCCATAGATCTGCCTGTTTAAACTTGTCTTACTTGATTCTTACAGAGAGGAAATCTAGTAGTTTTAGTTTCCCAGCTGTAAACTGTGCTTGCCCTCAGCAGAGCTTGCAATACCTCCCAGTCCAGTACTGCTTTCAAATTAAATTGATTTCTGTATTCACAGATCATTAGTTATGACCAGACTTAACATGAATTTGTGTGGGAAACCAATGGACACTAGGTCTCAACTTGAAGAGCAACTATCTATCATTACCATTCACACCATGTTTAGTATATTTCACATCACTGAGGGCCAAGAAAATTTATTTGCCATGGTAGACAAGACTAAGAGACTATGAAATATATCAATACAAGGAAACAAATTAATAATACTGTACATGTGCAAATGTCACCTTTAAAAATCACTTCCATATTCTGTGATTTTCCTTTATTGAACCACAAATGTACATTCCTCAGGAGTACATTACCTTCAAGACAATTTATAATTTTTCTCTTAAGAGAGCTTAAAAACTTTTTTACTATGGTCAAGATTTAGTAACATCTAATGGTATGTGTCAGAATAATTATTTCAAGTCATTGCAATATTTGCCTTCTCAAATCAAAGGTATTTCCAAAATTCCCATGACTGCTAAACAAATTTGCAATGATTTAGTAAAGGTGTAAATAATTCCCTATTTCAAAGTACCTGTCCCTCGTAGCATCTCCAGCTGCCCCTTACTCTCTCATCAGTGTAGCTGTTTATGTAGCATTTCATTTATAATTGTTCTGCACATATCAGGTGAGACCTTGTTGGGTTTGTTCCAGCATAAAATGCACAGATTAACAAGGAGGAGTGGGAGAGAGAAACCTGCTACCACGAAAGGGCCGAAAGGTAACACATTTTGATGTCTGACTTCATTCCCTTCTGGGCTGCTCAGGATAAATGTGAATGACCTACATACTGTGCATATGCATGAACTTATCAATTGGGTTAGAAAGGTTACATCTACAGTGGCCCAGCTTCAAAGCAGCTCAAGAGGAGCCCTTGCAATCAAAATCCCAAGCTTGCATTTCCATGTTAAAATAGAGCAATTTCTCTTTATAACCTGCAATGGCTGCGGAGTTCACGATTCTCCTCTCTGTTGGTACTCACTTCAGCACCAGAGCCAACACTTGTTATTCAGGGAAGGAAGGATTTTCACAGATATGAAATGCAAATGCCAAGCTTCACAACACTTTTTTTGGACCAGCATTTACATTTTAATTTGTCTGCTTGGTTAATGAGTGGTTTAACTCCACTATGATAGCAACCCTGATATCAATCTATAAAGCTTTCCTCCAGCTATAGGATTAGACTCATTTCTTCTACCAGCCTTTGGTGCTGCACCAAAATAAAACAGATCTGATGTTGCCACGACACTTACCACAAGCATGTAAAATGTCATGCAAATACTAAACATGCAGCAAAAAGAAAGCAGGGTACACAATTACACAGCATGCTGCTCTCTGGCTGTGCAGATGGAATCCTGTGGGCAGAATTTGGGCTGGTCATTTGGAATAGGATTCTAACTGATGCCCACACTTCTTCAACAGCTGAAATGGGGTTTAATGCTAAAGCATAATGTCAGATTTCTCTCATCATGACTCAGTAATACTTTTTATCTAGGATGTGCAGTCATGGAAAAATAAAGCTCCAGTGTGAACCTCCTTTTATTTCAAACCTGCTTTGGCTAACTCTGCTCCTGGGATCCAGAAGGGCTCTACAGACACAGCAGGTGTGTGGCTCCCCAGCCCAGAAAAAACTTGGAGAATCCAGATACCAAAGGAAATACAGCTTATTTGGGATATCCCAGGTTTTGACACTTCCCCAAAAGCCAGTAAAGTAATTCAGGAATTTAAGTGCCTGCTTCCTCCTCAAATGCCAAAGATGCATCTCCAGCTCTTTTTCTGGTATCTAACACCGGGCTCTGGAGCCAGGAGACTAAAAATGGGTAACAGCTAGCACCTAGTTTTAAGCAAGGCTTTCAGGTTATTTACTGGATTTAACCCTAGCTCTCCTATAAAAAGTGGATTTTGAAAATGGGACATGGCTACTTTGAAAATCTTAGACATTACTAAGGTCAGGGAGACTGCTCTAAAGGAGATGATAGCTTGACAAGGAAACCACTGGAGCAGTGGAGAAAAGCCCTTTAAAACATACCCCTGAATAAAAACAGCATTGTTCTGGGGAGAACAAGTATTTCCTTTGCAAGAGCTGTCCCAAACAGCCCACAGTCTGCTCTAGCACTGACCCTCCTGCAGGACAAAGGGCACGTGCAGGATGTCTCCACCTGTCTCACAACCATCTCCTGCACCACCAATGAAGAAGGCTCTGCCTTGATGGGCAGCTGGCCTAGGTGACCTCCAGCACTCCCTGCCATGATCCTGAAAGGAGCTGGGAATAAACTTGTGCCTTCAGCTGCTGTGGCAAACACTACCATCTCAGTCACCACATGGGGAAGAAAGAGAGCTGGAGCCAAGCATCCTTCAGTGGGTGTATGCACACACACATATATATATATATTTTTTTTTACATTCTACACTTATATCCACAACCTGCCACACCGTTGAGCAGGGAGGATGGGGGAAGAGAGAACTGATCTCCATATCAGATCCTGGGATCTATCAGATCTCAAGATGGAAAAATCTGGGTACATTGGGTAGCACACAGCAGCCAGCCAATGTATAATGACCTTTTTAATGTATGAAAAATTCAGCCAGAAAGGTGATAAAGGAGACTGGGGGGAGGGGGGAATGAAAGATCAAAATAATAATAGCTTCAAAGCACTGTACTTATTTTAGACGTTCTTACAGCATGTTTCCATAGGAACTGGAATGCAAAGAAGCCCACTGCAGCAGTGTTCACAAATGTTGTGTGGTTTAGTGGCTTGAGAAGGATTGGTTAAGTCCACCATGACCATTCTAACAGTGCCAGGCACCTGCTGCTTTTGCTGCACAACAGGATCTTAGCTATGATGTTCTGCAACACCTAGGAAAAGAACTATTTTTCCCTTGTTTTTTCTCTAATCCTGCAGGCATGGGTGGTTTCACATCCTCACACAGCCATGGTACTAAGCACTGCACTGGGGAGGTGGTGTGTCCTACAGGGGAACACACAGGCCTGGCTTTTGCATCCACCTTTAGCACTCACCTGCTGAGCAACCTTGTCCAAGTCACACTAGGTGAGGTCTGCTCCATCTGTCAGATGCCTGAAAAGCATCTAGGCCAGCTCAGCAGATGAGCACTTCCCTGGCCAACAGAGACAGAATCTTCCCTGCCAAAGACACCCAACCCACAGACAGGTCTCTTGTTCCCAAAGCACCCACAAAGCCACCCCTATCTATACCCATCTGGTTACATACATTAAGGGCTTTGCCCGCACTCCAAGGAGCAATGTGGCAAATTGTTATCTTCTCCATTCAAAACTGTCTGATAAAATGTTTACAAACATGTTCAGGGCGAGTGTCTGGAGGATGGAGCCAGGCTTTTTTCAGTGATGTTAGTGACAGGACTACATAGGGGCAATGGGTGCAAACTATAACATAGGAGGTTCCACGTAAACATCAGAAGAAACTTCTTTACTGTGAGAGTGACAGAGCACTGGAACAGGCTGCCCAGAGAGGTTGTGGGGTCTCCTTCTCTGGAGACATTCAAAACCCACCTGGGCATGTTCCTGTGTGATGTGCTCTACGTGATCCTGCTCTGGCAGGGGGGTTGGACTAGATGATCTTTTGAGGTCACTTCGAACCCCTAAGGTTCTGTGATTCTGTGATAATGTGAGGTCTGTGTTGCAGCTCAGCAGAGCAGCATTTAACTATGTGAAGGGTGTACGGCACAAGGCTTGGGCACGTGGATGCTTTTGGTAACCCTCCTGCTGGGACAGCACTGAAGGACCATATATGACATGAGGAGCCAGACCTGGTGTGATGGCACCCTTTACTCCCCTTGTGCCAACCCCCTCAGTAAGCTGTCCTCAAAACTAACATGGGTTTTGTCTCAGAGGGAAAAAATTAGTTGTCTACAAAAGACAAACGTTTGAAGCAAAGAAACCCGGCCTATCTGATCTGGGGGACCAGGATCTGGGACTGAGGAGAAGAATTAAGCTGTTTAACTGTGTAGACATCACATACTCAACATGACCAAAGCTCCTCCAGACCATGACGTACTGTGCACCTCTCCCTTTGATGTGGTGGAAACCTCAATGACCAGTTCAAATATAGATGGTAAAAATGAGACAAAACTACTCCCTCCTTCTGTGCTGTCATTACTGAATGTGTGCAATTGTGCAGTAGCAGTGATCCCATTTGTGAAGGACTTTCTCATCAATTCACAGCAAGGGCTGCACAAGAACTAGCTACCTGCACTTTTGGATTGGGAGAAAAATAGAACTTTGTTACTTACAGATTTAAAAATCCCTTCACATATACATATATATAAAGCATATATATGTATATATGTTGAAACCTGCTGGACTGAATCCAAGTAACGTTGGATAGCTTTCAACAAGCAGGGTAAAATACACACTTCCTTGGACCTGCCAGGTTTAGCTTCATAGCCCAGTAGGAAACTAAGCCAAAAAGCTGAAGACTCTGCTTCTGGTCAGAAGCATCATCCAAACCCTGGCTGGCAGGGCAAAGCAATCTCAGTCCAAATGTTCCATCTGGGCAGGAGCCACCTACAAATATCTTTATACTGTTGTGGAAGCGCTAAAAGTATTTATGCTTTAAAGCCAAATTTTGTAAATTAGTAGTTGCCTACAGCATAGAGTTATTTACAAACACGAGAAACAATATATTAATTTAGATATTTAGTTATCCCACATACTGCAGTTACTTGCTCTTCAAAACAATTTCCACTGGAGGTACTGCCATAACAATCCATATGTATATTACACATTTGACAAACAGAAATATCAATATACGATGTCTGAAATCAAGTCAATTTCAAATGTTACAGTGATGGTTTCAGTCAGTGGAAAGATGGAAGAAAATATCTGGGGAGGCCTGTCACCTTCACAGTGAAATACAGTTTGGTTATTAAAAAAAACAACAACACAAACCAACAAATTCTATCTTTTGAACCTAACTATTGAAAAGAAAAAAATTAATTCTGTTTATTCAATCTTTTTTCCTCTCCCTCCAATAAAGTAATTGTGGGGAAGGTCCTTTGAAATAGTCTACAACTCATATTTTAAGGATCAAAAGCAGTATATTAAAAATATACGTTATCTGTGCCCCAGTACATCTGAAGTCACATACTGAAGTGGAAGAAGACATGTTTATATTCTAATTTTCCAATCCAAGTGAAATTTACTGGCTCAACTGGTGCTGTAACGTAAATTCAAAAGCAGTATCTAAGTTTTCCATGTCTGTGTGTTTGCACGACTCCAGGTGCAAATGCTGAGATTCCCAGCTGGGAACAAAGTCACAAACCACAGTGAGCTCTACTAAATGCTGAGCACAGTCTGATTCACAGCCTAAACTAAACAAAACAGCCCATATAGCACACAAAGGATAGTACATAGATAGGATTTTTCATACTGTCATTTTTTACATTGAGTAACTCAGTCTATAATACAGAAGAGTACAGTGTCCTGCACTGGACAAGCAGGCTGCTGGGAACTTACCCAAGCACTTCAGCTTTCTATTCTGGATCCCCCCGTGAGCAACTGAGGTCCAGGTCTTCTCTCTCGTGTCCAGACTTTTGCTGTCATTACCCAAGAACACATCTCACTCCAGGAAACCATCACTTCCAAAGGGAGCACCGATGCAGAGGGTGGTGAGTGAGACCAGCCAGGGCCAGGCTGCAGGACCTCTCTAGGGGCTAAAAACAAGCAGGGATCTGCCAACCTGCGCACCCGCTCCTGAAAGTATTTCTCCAGCTTAGCTTTCCCACTGTAAATTCTTGATGCAGGAAAACAATTTAAAAAAAGCAATCCAGTCATTTATCCTCCAGGCTGGAGAGAAAGAAGAAGGCTGTCACAGCAGCCCCTGTTTTGAATGCTTGGCAGGTACACAGGCACAAGGGGGATGATGTTATAGATAAGTGCAGACAGAAATAGCTAGAAGGATGAGCTGGCTCAGGGTGGTATTGGTAAAAAGCAGCAGCAGTCTCCCTTCTCCCATGATTTCACCAAAACCAGCAGCTGACCCTCAGACTCACCGACTGTGCTGGCAGCAGAATGTCCCTTCAAGCTCTCAACCTCACGCTGGCAATACCCTTCTGGCACAGATGCCCTTC
The DNA here is from genome assembly GCF_000747805.2 of Chaetura pelagica. Lineage (NCBI taxonomy): Eukaryota > Metazoa > Chordata > Aves > Apodiformes > Apodidae > Chaetura > Chaetura pelagica. Next base: position 1,519,982 of record NW_009954705.1, on the reverse strand, counting down.
TCCAGCTCTGGTTGGTGCTTTGACGACTGCATCCTCTCAGCCTACTTCTGACTCAGAGCACAAAACCTGCTTGCTGCCTGCTGCGAGTTTTGGTGCTGCTCCCAGAATTCTGCCAGGAAGCCACTCGCTCACAGATCCCCCTGCACTGGCCGGGAAATCCAGCAGTGATGGCTCAGATAATCCTGCCAAAGCAGCGACCTGAAGTATCTGGGCAGCCACCTCACCTCTCCCCCACCGACAGCCTCACAGTTCTCCCTACTGCTCTTACCAGCTTGCAAGGAGCCAAGCACAGAGCTATCACCTGTCACTTATGCAACTTAGCTGCAGAAATACAAACTAGCTAAATCTGAGGCATTTGCCCAGCTGCCACCATTTAAGAATCCTTTGTTTTCCCCTCCCCCTCTGTAAGGCAACAGAGTCTAATTTTCTTCTAAAATTGGAAAATGGTCTCACCTGATTCTACCTGCACTGGGAAATCAGGAGGATTAAAAATCCTGCTTTTTAAAGCTGCTTAAACAGGAACAGTAAGCCAGTACCTCCCCTGCTATGTGCTTTATGAGTCCCCAGGAACCAAGGTGTGTGACTGTCAGTGTAATGGGGCTACTCTGAGAAACACCCTGGCTGGGACAGAGCTGAGACAGGCAAGGACCCTCTGAGGTCAGAGGTGGCAACCTGGGAAGGGATGAAATTCCACACAAATCTGAGGGGAAAATAAAGGGAAGATGGAAGGAAATAAAGAAAGGGCAGAGGAATGAGCTGTGTTTTCACCGATGGGCCAGATAGTCTGGTGAGGGGATGGCAGGTTGTGCCCTGGAAAGGAGATAGACCACAGTAGACCAGGACTGGGGCACAGGCAAGTGAAGTTAAGCAATAAAACAGAAGCCATGAGAAGGGCAGGCAGCCAGGGACGTGGGAACACAACAGAAGGAGGCAACAGACATGGGAAGAAAAAGCCGTCATGAGAAATGGAAGGAGAAGAATGATGAGACAAAAATTAAGCATCCAGTGCTCAGAAAAACACTGCAAAGAAAAAGAGGAAAAACAAAACCACAGACCAACCCTAAACCCATTTAAAATTATTTTATTAATCTTCTGTGCCTGAAAATACCATGTTCTGATATATGTCCCAATTCCCTCTCTGTTTGCTCCCTTGTAAATGCTGCAGAGCTGCTCCTGTTACTTCACTCATTGACCAATGCTCATGTGCTCAGCATGAGGTGGGGGATATTCCTGAGACCAAGGGGACAAGGGGCCACTGGCACAGTGTTGGCAGCAGGACAGATAGGAAAACCATGCCACCTCACCACTCCTCACCTCCTACATCAGCCCTACATTGACCTTGGGGATCAAACACCTGTGTTTTGGGAGAGCTGCTGTCTTGACCACCAACTGCCAACACTGCTAGCTCAGGTTGCTTGAGGAAACCTTGTAGGCTACATCCGTCTCAGTAAATTAAACATGCCCAGACAACTTCCTAGGGATGAGGCCACCTTCCCAGATAGGACTGAAGCAGGTGACTGCACACACATTGCCTAATGGGGACATCTCCCAGCTCTTTAACTCCCAAAACAGACCTTGGAAGCCACTGGGAGAAAGCTGGCTGGCATGGACCAAATTTGGGCTAGGGACTGCTCCAGCAGCTCCCCCATGCAGGCAGCCTCTCCTCAGGGCCTGGCAGTGCTCTCTGCTAACAGAGACAGACCTGCAGCTTCCCATAACGCCATGGTTGTTCAGACAAAACCTACTATTCTTTCATCCCTCTCCATTAGTCTCAGCTACTCTGGATAGTCAGTGAAAATAGTACATTTGTCATGATGGGAAAGCTCAAGAACTCAAGATAAATGGCTTTTGAGAAAAAAGAAAAACTTTAGGTCCAGAAAGATAAAAAGTACTGAGTGACAACCGAGCTATAAAGGGAAACTTACATTTGATGTAAACAACTGCAACAGCAATGGCTACTTTTAAACAATTTGTGCCCAGAAACAGTCCTCAGGCACATTTATTTGCAGTTTTCCACGGGGGAAATATTTTTTTTATAAATTACTGCTCACATTTCTGATTATGTTGTCTTGTTAAACAAGAACCAATGTCATATGCCAGTGCTTGGGTGGTAGTACCAGAGCAACCCACTGTAGTTTAAAGCTTTTCCAACTCACTAAGCAGAGAGTACTACATGTGGACCATTAAAATAAAGTGTGTTTGAAAAACAGGTGTAAACTGTCTCTTTCATATCAGCTGGTGTTACCACCTTTTAAATCAAAGAAGTAAGTTTAAAAAGTGAGTACATGTGTGACCAGAAGCAAGGTGGGAAATTTTTTGGCAGTTCATTGAGAATAAGTATTTTGCATAAAGGAGCTGATTATTTCATTCCTGTACTTGTGTGTTTTGCACTGGTTTTCACAAGAAGGTGAACAGTAACCACATTTTATTTGTCGAAGGGGAGAACATAGTTGAAGTATTCAGGATTTTATGTTTACCATTTAAATGATGGGCAAGAAAACAAGAACAGTAACAGATTGAGCTCTTCTCATACAATTTAAGCTATTATGAGCTATTTATGATTTTTTAAAAACACCAACAGCAAACACAGTATGCCTCCCTGCTACATAATACTTCACCTAAAATTTAACCACCAAGTTTGTTGAAATAAAGATGAAGCCCAACTTCTAAGGTATATGTTTAATAAAATTTACAATATAATTTACAATTCACTTTTTTGCTTGCAAAATTGTTCAAATAATTATTTTATTTACAAAGAATCTTTAAATATATTTTTTATCCTTTTACTAGGATTTGGTTCCTGGTTAGTTTAACAGCTAAAAACTTGCCTTGGACATCTGTGATCTTCCTCACCACCACTCCAAGAGGAAAAAAGATGTCTTACGCTCTTTACTCTTCCAGGAAAAAACACATTTGATAACTAACTAGGGATCTCCTTGTAGGCAATAATACACACACCACTCATTTGCCAGTATAGTTTAGATGCACGAAAAACTCTTCCACCTGAACCATTCTGAACTTCTGTCTTGCACAAAGACCACTGAGTCAGCAAAAGAAAGAACACCCAGTTTTCCTATAGGAAATAAACTGGTGACAGATACCAGTGCTCCAGTCAAACCAACACTAACAACAACAAAAAAAACAAATATACAAACCCTGTTTATTTACAAGCCTTGTTTCAACCAACACTGAATATTTCTAAGAACTATTTCAGTATTAAATGAGATTCAAGAACACCATGAACCCAAGCAGTTCACAAGAACAGAAGCAACAGCACCAGAAATAAAAGCCTAAAATGCTTTCTTATTCTAGCAAGAATTTGTATGCCATCAATATTAAAATCTACGTTTTAAAGCTGATTTTGTTTTGTTTTGATTTGATTTTTTAAATTCAGGGCTTCTGGAAAAATATCGTTATTGATTTGCTTTAGAAATAACCATATTTTAGCTAAATAGACTTGCATAATTAACCATCTTTTGTCTAATGTGAAAGCACCCAAATAACAGATAGTTACACAGTAGATAATTACACAATAGTTACTGTGTACACAAACTACACATGCAACAACCTAAGATCACCATCAGAGTAAGTTTTCCTCTGATCACAGAATACAGGGGCATGATCATTTTCCTACTCCTGCTGGCCGCACTGCTCCTGATACAGGCCAGGATGCCATTGGCCGCCTTGGCCACCTGGGCACACTGCTGGCTCATGTTGCCTCAGCTGTCAACCAGCACCCCCAGGTCCCTCTCTGCTGGGCAGCTCTCCAGCCACTCCTCCCCCAGCCTGTAGTGTTGCCTGGGGTTGTTGTGACCAAAATGCAGGACCTGGCACTTGCTCTTATTGAACCTCATACAATTGGCTTCAGCCCATCAACCCAGCCTGTCCAGGTCCTTCTGCAGAGCCTTCCTACCCTCAGGCAGATCAACACTTCCACCCAGTTTGGTGTCATCTGCAAACTTCCTGAGGGTGCACTCATTCATCCAGATCATAGATTTTGAACAAGACTGGCCCCAAAAGTGAGACCTGAGGGACACCACTGGTGACCAGCTGCCAATATATATATATCAATACATATAATTCCAAAGATAGAATAACTACTGTCTGAAAGAGAAATCCCAGTTATTCATAATGTATTTTAGCATTCAATTGTAGAGCAAGTTTTTTGGAGTTTGGATTTACCTTTTTTTGAATCTAAGTGATTTTGGTGTTTGAAGGGCCTGCTGTGTTGAAGTCCTAGAGATGAAAATTCTCCTTGAACTGGAAAATTGTCACAGAAGGTGTCACAGCCATTGTAAGGTTCAGAAGAGTTCCTTGGTTGCTCCATACACATTTATTGTTGGCTTTTCTGAGAAAGCTGCCAACTAGGGTGGGCTTACTGCTTGCCATTTGTTGTATTCAGATGCTTATCACTGTGGTGTTTCATGTTCTGATCATCTTCCTATAAAGGAATTTGAAAGTATTTCATAGCAGTTGCCCTCACAAACCAGAGCCCATCTGGCCTCTTGTTCCATCTCCAATAGCACCATAACCAAACATTTCCAAGGATGATGTACAGGGTGTATATGGAATAAACACTCCCTCAACTCAGATGCAGATATTAAAGACTGAATAATTTCTTAATTGTGTGAGGTTTTATTTTACATGGCTCTAAGTAGGTTCTAACCAACTACAGCGTATATGCATGACCTATCTTCTTTTTAACTTCCTGGCCAGTTTCAAGTGACTTTGATGGAAGAGTTGAGTTCCCACAAGGTTTGTGACAGTTGGTGACCAAGGAGAAGAGTGAGAGTTCTGTAAAGGAAGGCTAAGAGAAGGCTGTAAGGTAAGCTTTAACATGGGACAACAGACTGACTTCATGGGAGAGATTTTTTACTTAAAGATGAGAAAGCTACAACTGAAGTAAGTATTGTATGAGACACCAAGGAATTAATCTCTTGATCAAGGTTTCTCTCCCATGGTGACTGTCTATTGTCTAATAAGGTGCAGCCATTTTCCCAGCAATTACAGCATCACTAAGGGCTCTCATGCATGTGCTTCTCTGATGCATTAAGGGTTTAGTATAACTCAGTTAGAAAGTGAACTAATCATGAGACAATCCCAATGGAAAACAAGCTTCATTAGTTCTTCTGCTAGCTTTTCAGTCACTAGTATAATCCTAAAGTCTTGAAACCCTTAAAATTATATTCTTCTTAATTCTACTAATTTTTGGTGTACATGTTACAGTTGATGAATGATACAGTTCTATCTGCTATGTGAAAGGGATTCCCTTTTTGTGAACCACTTTGATTTTGGCAACTTTGAATTTTAGAAAGTCGTCCCATTGCTTTTGTGTTACAAAGTAGGGAGAATTGGAGCTCCCAGTGCTCATAAGTAAGTTTTCTAAAATTTACTGAACACAGTGCAAGGTTTACAGTCTGAGCAGAAACAGCTTATTCTTCCTACCCTTATTATGCACTTATTTGGACACAACACATGCTGGATGCCAGAAAAGCTTTATAAATACTGCTAACCCTGCATAAGGACTCATATTTACAAGCACGGAACCTTTTGTTCTAGCTCCAGGTTTTAAGGACCGATAATCCAAACATGAGGCAAGCAGGTAAACAAAAGCACAGAGATGTCCACAGGCCCTCCAAAAGGTGATGAATCACACCAGTAACAGATCTCTGGTGAGAACCAAAACTTCCAAACACCAAGAGGGACACTCTAACTGCTAATGTCAGTCTCTGTAGCTACCTTCCATTGCCCACTCTGCGGATGCTAAAAAACCAAACGCCTTTCAACAAAAATAACTTCAGTTTGTTTATATTGACACAAAAGATTAAATTAGTCCCAGCAGCACAGACAGATTTTCCTCCTCAAGGGTTGGTTTTCTCATTCTGATACTGGTGTCTGATGCACACACATGGCTACTTACCAAGATAAATTGTAGTGAAAGGACTATTCCAGTACCTGGATTCAACCTCCAGTCACGTCTGGTATCAATTAAATATTTCCAGATGCCTGAGCAGAGCCTGTCTAAAAGAGTACCCATGCAATTAATGAGTGGCATGTATTCTCTTCAGTGCATGTGAAAATGGGTCAGCAACATTTTAAAGTGAGCAGATGATCCTGCCCTGAGGAAGAGAAGTATAAAAGACGATGTCTTGAGGTGCCTTCCAGCTCTCTTCTTCTGAGTGTACAACATACACCAATGAGATAAAGCCTGTGTTGAGCATTGCCTGTTTCTAATGTCCTGTAGACCACTTCAACCTTTCTCTTTGAAAGCTTTTGTTGAATACCTGGATTTTATTTCTTCCTCATTCCTCCAATTTTTATTTCTGCCTACTCATCCCTCAATCTCCTTCTTATCTTCTGACCTAATTACTCTTCTTAGTTGGTTTTCTCCAACCTCAGTTTCATGCTTTCTCTTCTATATTTCCACTTAACTTTAACCATGCTTGCAGTCATACTGTACTGATTGTTTCATTAAATTATGTATGAAAAGAAGTGATAAGTTCCATTCTATGACACAGTTAAAGCCTTCAAGGATTCTCTTGCATAATTAGGTTAAAATAGCTATTATAGACCTGCAACATTGCTAACAGATTTCATTTTACTCACTACACCTATTGTGGCTTAACATCTTGCCCAAAGACTCTGATGCCAATAGTTAACCAATGCAAGTGAAAGGGCTGTGTTTTTCAGCCCTAGTGAGCCAGGTATTTTTAATGTTACTTCTACACAATTCCCAGCAGCCAGGGCCAGAGCCTGTGCAATGATGTGTGTCATTCAGAGCACACTCCTGCAATCTGCAAAGCCCGGCCAGACCAGCAGCCAGTCTGCTAAATGGTTACTTAGGAGTAAGAATAAAGAGTTGGAGCTGTGTAAATAAGCATTCATGTAGCTGGGAAAGGAGACATAAGTCACTTTGCTAACAGACTAGCCTAACTACAAAAAGGACCATAGTATACGTGGATCAAGGTTCTGCTTCTCACCGATATCAAACAAGAAGATTACACATTGCATGTAATCAGAGGTGTTTTCATGTACACTCTTCTGCAAGTCCCAAGCAATTTTCCCTGGCCTTTCAGAAGAGAGCACTTGAGACAAACTCTGAGAATACACAAATTAATAAGCAGTAAAGATGGCTGAGTTTTGCTAGATCTGTGGGAAGCTGACTTCTCCACTGAAAAAAGGATCTCTTCTGACCTCTAAAGATATGAACAGAGCACATATTCACAGAAGGTTGTGAAAACTTTTCCACCTTCAATGATGAAGTGCATACACTTAATCGCTCTCACAGAAGAAAGATGGGCTGTTCCATTATTGACTATGGGGTTGGATAAAGGAAACTGTCTGGAAGAGGGCTTGCAGACCAAACTTTTGCACTAGGAATGGAAACTGGCCACTTTTTCTAGTGAAGAGCAGCTGTCTACAGACTTAGTCAATTAAAGGCAAAGAGGAAGATCTGTCTTGCTATGTCCCTTCATACAGGTGTAGACACTTCTCTGCAATAAAGGTGATATGATAAAGGGTGACTCTAGTGCATTTTAGGAGGTGCTCAGAGATTGATGCTCCTTGTAATGTCTTCAAATCATGTGTAAAGTACTACCCATTCTGCAAAGAGCAGCTCCAACTTCAACAGACCCTTGCATGTAACAGACCAAATTCCTGCAGCATCAATTCCACTATGTACTGCAGAATTTTCCTTAGGACATTGTCCCAGCCATGATTTCCAGGTGCATTTTTTCCATAATTAGTACAAGTAATTCTTCCCTTGGATCAAGAGGCAATGGCAGTTTTTCCAGTTCCAGCAGCTAGAAAACTTGTTCTCCAAGAACATGGCACATGCCAACTTGATTGTTGGGATAGCAGCACCCCTTATTTCAGTGCAATTTGCAGTACTATAAGCAAACAACTTAAGACAAAATCTGAACTCCTTTAACAATATTTTAAAAAAGAATGAAAAAAAATAAAATTTGGTGCATTATGAAATACAACCTTGATAATTTTATAGTCCTGAGGACACAAATTTTCTTCTCAACAAAATAAACCAATGAAGATTGAATCCACTGAAACGAAACTTTAATGGAAGTTGTAAATATGTGAAAACTGGATTCCAAATCAATTGACACTGCCTTTTGAAGCCAAGAAGAAAAACCAAAAGAAAAACAAAAGAAAAAAGAGGAAAAAGAAATGTCTACAAAACAGTGTCTGTAAGCCCCGAGAAGCACTTCTGTTCTCACTGATGAAAATAGGATGATCTATGGAGACATGATACCCATGACAACACCTGTCAAAAGATTTAAAGGTGAAAGCTTTTTTGCAGGATGTCCAACAAACAACTACAAACATGCCAGAAAAATAGTGAGAGCCAGCAAATGCTGGCGAAACCAGAAGTACAATTAGACTCTTCCAAATGGTTAGTGAAGCCAATGAGCCTCTTGACAAAACCCACTTCTCAGAGATGAATGTCATTAGGCAACATTATTTTTGTATTTTAAAACCCCTCTTCAGCCAGCACACATTAACATACACCATTTCATGGTGTCAAGTAAAAGACCCTGCCCCAGTAAATCAGGTGTCCATATCTGAACGCTGTGTAATTCAGACATAACATTGTGATAGGGTTGCTGGAGCTGCCTCACTGCAAAGCAAGAGAAGACATTCAATCTCTAAGTAGCTTTCTTGCTTATTCTGACTAATATTCTGTTCTGATAAACTCAATCATGAAAGTAAAAAATGCTTAAGTCAATCCACAGGGCTAATTTAATAAATTGTTTATCTTTGATAAGGGGGCAGAAAACTGCATTTTCTAACTGAGACTGACCCATCGCTATCGATCCAGCACTAAACTTATTACATAGAAAAACTGGTTTTACCAGCTTCCCCATCCAGCTTCACCAGTTGACAATTCCTGGAGATATAAGCAGTGAAGCTGCGGGAGACACAGACAAGTGGTTGATGAGGGAGGCATCAAACTGGCCAAGGATCAGGTGAAGATGTGGCTGTCAGGGCTGAGGATAAGCACCTTCTACTGTCTTGGCCAGGAGAAGAGGCAGCAGAGGAGGCTGGCACAGAAGGGGATGCACAAGGGAAGAGCAGCCAGGAGAGTGGTGGACACAGCTGTGTCAGGGGAGCAGTTGAATTAGAAGCAGGGCACGGGATATCTAAGGGAGAACTGACAGGACTTGAAGTAGGATTATGTGCAGGTAAGTCCCTGCTGTGGGAGTGTGCAGCAAGTAGTCAACGGCGCCCTCTGCACAGAAAAATGTGCAGATAAAAGGAGTAGAATATCTATTTCAACTGCATGCCTTGAATACTGATGAGCCATTCACAGACAGGTATCAGAGACAGGCTATGGTGCAAAATAACATGGGAAGACATCAGGCAGGTCAGGATTAAAAATGTGGTCTTGAAAAGAGCTGACCTAGCAGTGGAAACTGTAACTGTGAAAGGTGGTTCAAACCAGGTCAGTCCCACTCAGGAACTAAAAAGAAACCCCTGCACCCCAGAAAGGAGAGGAGAGGATGAATTTATAAGCTATAACTAGGCAAAAACTTAAGCATGTCTCCAAATAAAATGTTTTTCATGTGAACTGCAGTGTCAACAGCAGGAACTGAAACCTGAGAACACAATTTTTTCAAGCAAAAATGCTGAAAAAGTTGAGGAAAATAAGTGAAAAGTATGGCAAAGTTTGAAGAGACTGATCAACAGGGGTAAAAAACTAGTAGATCCATTTTTCTGAAAGCTGTTTCCTTCTTCCTTTCTTCTTTCTTTATCAAAAGGTAAGCTTTTCTTCTCCCTCTTGCCTCTATCCAGACTTGCATGGCTGTGACACCACTGAACACAATGTCAGGTCAGTAGAGCAACACCAAAATTCCTAACTGAACCAAGATGTTATTTTCACAGCATTTGGAAAAGGGGAACATTACATTAGACATTAGGAAGAAATTCTTTAGCGTGAGGGTGCTGAGACTCTGAGCAGGTTGCGCAGGGAAGTTGTCGAAGCCCATCCCTGGAGGTGTTCAAGGACAGGTTGGATGGGGCCCTGAGCAACCTGGTCTAGTGGGAGGTGTCCCTGCCCATGCAGGGGGGCTGGAACTAGATGATCTTTAAGGTACCTTCCAAATCAAACCATTCTATGATTCTATGATGATTCTGTTATCTCAGAATATGTATGAATCTCTACATGCTCCACTGTAGTTTGTGTCCTGTTCTCTTCTAATTAGGAGGTGAGCTTTTTGGCAGTTTGACACTTCCTAACCCTCACCATAGTCCTTCCCTGCCCAGGTGAAGGAAGGAAGGCAATCAAAAACCCAACAGATCCATAAGATTTTTTGATAGTAAAATAACAGAGGAGAAGGGTAAGGGAGCCAAGCCAGGAATTTACAGGAGAGGGCAAGGGCACAGGTACATTAACTGAGGGAGCCTGAGAGAGGCTTAAGAAAGAAAAACCCAGCTGCTGACTTTCAGGGTGCAGAAGGTGGTGGCAGGCAACACCTATTTTCATTCATTATCACAGCAAGTTTATTCCTAGTCATTTACACAATACAGGGAAAAAGTTATTTTGTGCAAAGAAATTCTTTGCATTTGGGGTCAAGTTTGGAATGGGAAGAGAGCTCAAGCCCCTTCATCTGCTCCTCCAAACTTTCTTCTACTCTCTGTCGCCACTTGAAGTATGAGCAAAGCAATCCCTTTCATACCCTTCAAAGTTTCATCTTCACTGAACATTATCAGTAGTCCCCAGAGTTCTAATTTATATCCTATTACAGTACTACATGGGAATTAAATTAGCAGATGCCAAGCCAATTGCCCAGGAAATTTTAGCAAAATAGTCTTTGAAATTTAGTACAAGTGGAACATGCATTCACAGCAAAAATAGAATAATGTAGGTTTCTTTAGAAACTGTGGCTGGTTCACAATTTTGTATATTCTGTTCTAATCTAGAAGTAGCATAGACCCCTAAGCTTATTAAATGTTTATATTACCCTTATGAGTGAAAACTGAGATAAATATACATGCTAAAGTAAGCCATACACCTATACTCAGCCTTCCTCCATTCAGAAAAATTCCCAACTGGAAAATATCTAACAAATACATTCTTCAGTAGGATTTGGAAGAAATATGGTCCTTTTTTCTTTACTTTTAAATAAAGGCTCTTGGTATAGTCTTGGTGTTTTTCTCCTCTTGAGAAATGAAACAACTGTTTACTTTTATACTTTCAATTGATCTAGCAGGCACAGCATATTTTTTACTCCATAGAAATGGCATTTTAAATGTTCGTTAAATTAATAAACCCCTCAAATTTGCAGGAACCAAGTCTTAAGCAGCATCAGAGGCAGACAAATAAAAGAATGCTCTTGCAAATCAGAAAATGGGAGACAAGCTCCAAGTTTCCTTTTATGAATGGTTTATTATGTCAGGAAAGACCTCCTTTTCCTTTCTTAAGAGTTAAAATCACTTAAGCAAGAAGTAGCCATAATCTTCAGAGACATCTTTGTTCATGATAACTGTTCATACCAGGAGTAATATTTGAGTAAACCAAAAGCTTTCAATAAAGTTAAATCTGTCAGGTTTTTCTTTTCCAGAAATTCTAAATTAATATGAAGGGTTGTATCCCAATATTCAGTGATGTAAGAAAAAACCAAAACCTTAGCAAAAGGAGGGTCATTGCTGAATGTTTTTCCTGAGAAACTCCTTAGCTACTGGTGTGATGGACCCCAACAGTGAACCACAGATAAATCTGTAACTGCAGCTCAAATGTGTTAAATAGATGAGATGTGACAGGAATTATTTGGATGCTAGAAAAAATACAAATGCCAGACTACAATACCAATTACTTCCAGAAGGAAAAATAACTAAGCTTACATATATTTTCTTTGAAGAATCATTAAAACAAATATAAGTAGAACAAATTTAACATTGCAAAACTCCACAATTCAAAAGTTACGAGTCATTCCTCCAAAAGCTCATCATTAAAAATAAATTACAATACATGTATTTGTCAATTGTTAGTCCAGCCTTTGAGGGCAGTTGTATTAATTTTTCTAGCTTTTTTTCCCCCTCAGACTGTAGGGATTCTAAAAAGCTTATACGTATAAATAAGATGTATGCAAAACAGGCACTGAAGAAAAAAGTCATGGAGTACCAGGAGACCCACAAGAAAACTTAGGTTTGCAATGAATACCATTAAAACCTACTAGAAAAACAGAGAAAAGGAGAACTGTTTCAGACTTGGTCCTTATAGCACACACAAGCCATAGCAAGCTCTGTATGAACATGGACTAGGGGAAAATTAGCTATTTTGGGAAGAATTGAATCCACAGACCCAGGAATGCATTCCCACTACAGTAGAGCAACATATCTCCATGCTGCCCTGTCCCCATAATTCTTATCTGATAAAGAAACTCAGATGCAATACCAGCATAGGGCCACAAGGGATCCCAAGGTCCTTGGACAGGATGAGGAAGGGTCACCTTCCAGCCCACAGTATATTCCAAGCTCACAGCCACAGGCACAGCAAGCAGAGACCAGAGAAGCATCCAGAGAAATCTCTGAGAAAGTCTGCAGAGCCCTGTGGACTGCAGTGCTGGATTTTAAACAGATCAAGGGCTACCAGCACTCAGCCCAGCTAACAGCAACAATGCTTGTGTCTTAGTGTCTGTAACTCACTGTGGCAATTACATATCTGAATGAGAAACAGCATCTCCTTGAAAATGCACATCTTAGCACATATTACACAATTTATTCATTTACTAGAACTATCAGAGGTTCAAAGACCTGTGTGGAAATACATCTATCACCAAGATCAATAGTGATGCATTTTATATACCAGAACTTTCCAGCTCCACGGTTACTACTTCAGCATATATGAAAGATTAGCAGGATATAAAGGGATCAGGTTCAGCTCAATGTGTTAAGACAGTAGAAGAATCCAACAGGCAGGTCTTTGACTCCAAAATACTTTAAAAGTTATGATGGAAACTGAATTGCCGTAATATCTTCTGCGGAGTAGTAGTATTTACTCTAAAGCATTAAATCATCCAACATGTTTCTTAACAGTCACAAAATCATAGAATCATTTTGGTTGGAAAAGCCCTTTAAGACTATCAAGTCCAGCTGTTAACCCAGCACTGCCCAGTCCACCACTAAACCATGTCCTTCAAATGTCTTAATGCCAAACACAAACACAACAGAATGGGAATACCCCAGTATGGTCTGGGAGACCATTCACACCAGGGACCACTCTCTGTAGCAGCATGGACAAGACCAAATCAGGTCTGCTCCTTCTACCCACCAACACAGCTTCCCATCGCTAGTCCAGCAAGTTTTGGCACTCCCAAAATGCCTTCTTGCTGACCATGTGTGGCCTCAACACATACCCTCAGTTCCACACAATAAGCAGTGCTCTGGTGCCCACCATGTTTCACAAGCTTTGAATGGCAAAGAAAAGGCACACAGAGTAATTATTATCTTGCTCAGGGCCCAGAAGACACTCGAGCTGAGTGCTGGGTAGTGCAGAGCACAGAGCAGGGTGCACTGAGCAGTGCAAGTCAGTCATTCCTTGCCACATTCCCAGCTCTCATTCAGCAGTGTAGGCAGTCTAATGAGATCTGATGAGCTACCCCACGTTCACAGGTGACAACATAATTCTGAGACTTCAAGAAGTCGTAGTTCACTTCAAAACCCACGTGATGGTGGAAGAACCGAACTAAGAGTATTTACAGTGAAATTGCACCAGCTTATACTGGACAAGCACAGAATACAGGTAAGAATTCTGTGGCTCAACATGTGATCCTAAGAAACTCCACTTGAGAGTGGTCACCTTCTAGATAATCAAAGTCAAGAATCAACAGAAAATGAGGGTTTCATTTTGGTGATAGCTACTTTTGGACACCTTTGGGGCCACATATGGCCCCAGTTAAGAGTATCTGCTCAAATGTCTGCTTTTGTCTGGTAGGAATCCAGTCTCAGACCTGAAGTGTTGTGGATGCTCTTGTATGTGCAACTGACATTACATGGATGGTGTTCTGGAGTACATAACTACTTTTTTTGTGTATTTTATTTTTCCTCTCGGAGGCAGCGAGTTATGTAAGCAGCAGTTTTGATGATTCAGGCAGGCAGTGAGAAAGAGACCTCAATTGCTGTCTTTTTAAAATGTGTACTTGTAAATTAAGAAGCATTTCAAGATTAGGCATCTGTCCAATTCTTTTAATCATTTAGTGCATTATGCTAATGAGGATGCTGTTTCTTTAATTATCATTTGAAGAAAAAATTGCATCCAGTCCCTTGATCTTCCTTAAAACCATCCCCATGCTTGATTCTCTCATAGGCTTTTAATCAGACAGCTTCAGTGTGAAACTCTGCATTTGAGAAAAACTCTCCTCAAAACTGGTTCACTGAGAAAGTTTAAATTGTTTTCGCTCATCCAAGCTATATCCTCTACCAGTCAGCAGCTTAGGAGGAAGGACTAAAAGACTCAAACTAGCTTAAGCACTGAATGCACCTAATGCCGAAACCTATTATACTGCATACGTAACAGATACCAAATGCCAGGTCTTGTTAGATAGAGAGACAACTGAAGTGAGTTATAAAATACTACTAACCTGCAACACTTTACAGTTGAATTCAGTAAATTCTATTGAAAAAGCACGTCTAATACACACACCACCAGCTGTTAGCTTTATTAAGCAAAAGTAACCATATATGATGTTAATGGACATTTGTTACTAGTCAAATGGCTCTATCCATTTACAGAATCACAGAATCTTAGGGATTGGAAGGGACCTCAAAAGATCATCTAGTCCAATCCCCCTGCCAGAGCAGGGTCACCTAGAGCACATCGCACAGGAACTTGTCCAGGTGGATTTAGAATCACAAAATTGTTTTAGTTGGAGAAGGAAGACCTTTATGGTCATCAAGTCCAAATTCCATTGTGGCTTTCTGATTGTGCTGACAGAAGGTCATGCAATCAAAGCCCTGGGTGGGTGGGACCCCAAGCCCCATTGGATGTAAAACCCCACCCCAGCTGGCAGTGCCTCTCCTGCACCTCTGAGCTGGCTGCCCCACAGCATTCCCATTCCCCCTTGTGCTGCCAAAACATGGCACAGCCTGCCTGCACAGGCATCAGGTCAGGAGCCCCATGTCTCCATCCACCCACCCTGGAAGTGGCTTCACCTGGGGGTACTTTGCCCCCTGACCTCTCCTTCAGGTGAGGATTTGAGGCTGGCCACAAACTAATCTAGCCCACCACACACCTAACTGCAGTGCCAAACAAGGCACGAGGCCATCAGCAATGAGCATACTCTCCTTTGGAGGTGCAGAGCTGTGTAAGCTTTTCTTCTGAAGGGAGGAAAAGGCCATTTTCTGAGTCATTACTGGAGAAGCACTGGCTTCAACCTCCAAGGCAGACTGAGGACACCCCTGACATTCAGAGGAGAGGTTATTGGCATTTCTTGATTTGAGCAGCAGCCACCTTTGAATGAGCCTTTTGGTATTTGTTTCACTGCAGCCCCAACACTGTTGATTCTCACCAACTTAATGTCACATGCAAACTGTGCTGCACAGTTGTGACTCATAGGGATGCTGGGGACAAGTAGCACTCCCCTAGGATACTACAGAAAGGAAAATGAAATTATTCTTATTTTTATGTTTTAGCACACACTGCAATAACTGAACAAAATCTATACTCCAGTTCTGGTATGTGCATTTAGAGTTTAACCACAGTATTTAATGTTCTGCTTTCAGCCTACAGTGAAACTGAAATACTGGATTTCTTTACAGCTAAGACAAAAATTGCACTAACATCTTGAAGCAAAGTATTTACAAACAAATATTCTGACATCTCATTTATCTGTTTTGCCTTAAAATTGGCTTATGCATGATTAATTATGAAAAATAAGCACAGCATGCTTTCATGTGCTTTTACTTTGAAATCAAGGTCACACTTTGTTTTGAAATTCAGAAAAACAGTATCTATAATATAATTAACATATCAGAAGATTATTTGCAAGTAACTTTATTTAAGCAAGCTAAACCAGGAGCTTATGAAGTTGCTGCTATTCTGTCATTGCAGACAGATCTCTTCTTAGCCTTTGTTTATATCCTTCATTTTATTTGACTAATCCTTTGTATTGAAAGGATGCTTGGAGCAGCATCCCTCATTCTAAGCCACACAACACTGAAAGAAACAGTGGTCTTGTCCCAAAGCATTTACAAGCTGATTTCTGGTACATGGACTCAATTCCACCTGGGATGCTGTTCTTTAGAAACAATTCAGTAATGGTGTGGTTTTACACAGGAACATTAGTAACCTAGACTCATTGAATCACAAAATCATTTAGGTTGGAAAAGACTCTTAAGATCATCAAGTCCAACTGTTAAGCCAGCACTCCCAAGTCCACCACTAAACCATGTCCTTAAGCACCATATCTACACATCTTTCAAATACCTCCAGGGATGGTGACCCTGAGCAGCCTGTTCCACTGCTTGACAACCCTTTCAGTGAAGACAGGTTTTCTAATACCCAATCTAAACTTTTTGTGAGGCATTGGAACTGGCTGCCCAGAGAGGTGGTCAAGGCATCATCCCTGGGGTGTTCAAAAAATGGGTGGACGTTTTGTTTTGGGAGATGGTTTAGTGGTTAGTGGTTCTAGGGCAGATGGTTCGACTTGAGCATCTTGAAGGTCTTTTCCAACCTTGATGATTCTATGATTTTAAACCTCCCCTGGCACAACTTGAGCCTGTTTCCAATTGTCCTATCATTTGTTACCTGGGAGAAGAGACCAACCCCCATCTCACTACAACGTCCTTTCAGGTAGCTGTAGAGAGCAATAAGGTCTCCCATCAGTCTCCTTTTCTCCAGGCAAAACAATCCCAGTTTCCTCAGCTGCTCCCTGTAAGACTTGTTCTCCAGACCCTTCACCAGCTTGGCTGCCCTTCTCTAGACATGCTCCAGTACCTCAGTGTCTTTCTTACAGTGAGTGGCCTGAAACTGAGCACAGTACTCAAGATGTGGCCTCACCAGGGCCGAGTATGAAATCCATAATCTATCTGAATACATCCAGTACATAATTCTGCAGGTTCTCTAATCAAGATATACAGCTGCAGCTGCCCACATACTTTTGTGCCAAGTGCAGTAAAATACTGGGAGATGCAGGTCTTGGACATCTGGATGCAAACCATTTTCTTCACATGCACCTTGTCACAAGCCCTCACCAAGGCTAGATGTGAGTCAGTTCTGGTGACAGAGCAAGACCACATGTTGACAAGTCACTTGCTTTGAACAGTGAGAAGTTTATTTCTACATGCATGCTGTTTAAACCAGGTCTTTTTTATTAGTGATCTGAGTAACAACCTTTTGTTAAGACTATACTTCTAAGACTTTCACAGAATGTAAGAAAATCTATCAACTTTTGACCTCAGCTTCTGTCCTTTCCCTCTGCCACAGGTGCTGTCCAGAGCCACCCCAAAAGGCAGCTGCAGCATGGACTTCATCTCACGAAGTTCACCTTGTCTGCACAGCAGCCTAGAGTAGCCACTGTGGGCTTGCAAAAGGCCATATGGACTAGGAACTGCCAATCCTAGAGGTCTGACTGAAAAATAAGAACCTCCCCATGTCAACATGAATTGTCAAAAAAAATTGTGATGTCTATTGCAGAGCTAGAAAGAGAAAAATGCTTTAACCATACTGCTGATATTTGAACAGCTTCTTTTTTAAATAGGACAAACGATTTGTTCCACTGAAAGCTTGCTTATAACTGCAGTGACTGGGCTCAATTTCAATAGGTATTAGAATTGCATTTTTCAAAAGCAGCTCAATTCTATTAAAGGTTAAGGAGGTTACAAACAAAACACATTATAAAATCAACACTAAAAGCACCGTACTGAAGAGAAACAGGGTGTGCAGAAGAAAAATCTAGGGACACTGCACATGCCAAAAGAAAAGCAGTATCTGAAGTATTGGCAAATCACAAGCTGAGGCGCTGAAGTCTGCTAGAAACCCATCAAATGAGGTAAGGGAACAGAATGAGGCACTTCTCAAGCACATAGCCTTGAAGTTATTAAAAATATTGTCACATTGAATTTTATTCTAGCAGAGAATCTTTTTCTGGAAGAACCACTTCACTAGTAAAACTTGCAGAAAGTCTGCAAGCTCGAGTTCATTTCTTAATACAAAAAAGTAGTGAAGTCAACTAGTTAATGTTTGTCTGATTTCTTTTACAATTGGAAAATAACGTGTAATCTTAACTAATACTAATTTACTTGTTTGGATATTTTAGAAAGACAATTTCTCAAACCTAAAAACAACCATGAGCAAAACTGAGGAAGGGGAAATAGTCATACACAAAAATATAAAAAGGATAGGGATGCTTAGGGATGTTTCATTACATGCCAAAGGAAAGAAGAAAGTCGCTGTGCTACAGCCCTGAAAGGAAGCTTTTTTGGTTGAAGAATCCTGGCTAAGGAGAGTGACAGCAACAGCAGAGAAATCTGTAAAACAATCCCAAAGTACATAACAGATGGGAAAAAAACCCCACACTGGTAGCAATGAATACAAATTAACACTGCAGAAATGCAAGCAAATGATGGAAGGAAAAAACCCCACACCATATTAAAAGCTATTGTGAGGTTTTTGGCAACAGGAGCTCCTCCCTAAATAAAACAAGAATTAAGTCAATGCCAGGCAGTGAATTAGGTAACTGGCCATTCCAGACAAAAATTATGGAACAATTCAGAAAAAGACAAATGTATTTTACAACTACTTCTACTCTATGTTCAGAAAGATGCAAGATGCTATATTCACATCTGACAGTGATAATGACATACCTCCCATGCCATCAGTAACTGAATAGAGCTTTAAATAGCCCCTCAGTTGAAACCCTGCATTCAGTAGTAGAGGGCAGTTATCAGTAAGGTTTTGATCCAATAGCTGCTTTTAACCAGTATAGGAACAGCAAAAGCTTCTGGTAACTGGAAACAGTTAATATCACATCAGTGCTTAAAAGAGTTAAGTGGGATAACCTAAGCACCTATTGAACCATCAGGCTGACATCAGTAATAGGCAACAGCAGGGAAAGGTTACCATGGGGCACAATCAATAAGGCATTGAAAGACAGTAGCATAATTAACACCAAACAACACAGCTGTACAGAAAATAGGCCTGGCCATGTAAATCTGATCATTTGTATGCAGTTACATCATCATTTGGTACTGGTAGTGTGCTGACAGGACATATTTCTAGCCTTGATTTCACACTACACAGTGATTTAAAATCATGCTATACATAAAATCCTGAATTGAAAGATTCACCATACTACATCAACACAGCTCATAGTAAATTAATTTCAGAAGTGGCTAACTAAATGAATAACTAAATGGAGCATTCTGATAACAGGCTCCTTGTCAGTCCAGCAGGAAAAAAAAAAATGAGGTAGGGCATTTGGAAGCAGAAAAGAACTACAAACTGCCTCAAAAAGCAAGGCTCATTATTTACTGGAACAATTTACCTGTGACATACTGGATTAATTATTACTGTCATCCTTTAAATCAAGACCTCAATGTCTTTAAAGGAAATACGCTAAACAATGAAAAATTAAGGGACCATTGCCAATATATCCTGCACTTCTGCACTGAGCAGGGAGTAAGAATAGATATTCATGTGGTCCCCTCTGGTCTTTAAATTTATAAGTCTAGAAAACAATGATGCAGACATTGTTAATCCCTCTCAAATTTAATGCAATAAGTAAACCATGCTTAATCCATCTGATACAGTAGAAAGTGTCTTGAATATGTCTATAGGATTTCAACTGTAATCTAGTGTTAAATTACTGGATGACTTAAAATATTATAGAGTCACTTCCCTGAATTTCTGATTTCTAGCTGAAAGCACCAAAAATCTTTCCCTCTTTGAAGCATTTCACTAGCTGTTTGCATAAACACAGAGGCACAGTATCAAACTCTCAATCCACAAACTGCCATGCAGACCACTCTGACCTCTTCCTTAGGAAATTATGTGGATTTTTAAAGTAATGCTATCAGCACTGTATTTCCACAGCACATCAGGATGCCTCCCAACAGCTAAAACCACAACTGTACCACACTGTGACTGTAGGCAAACCTCTCTTAAGCAAGCATTCAAATTGCAGAGCAGCCTCCTACACTTCTTCCTCTACTTGACATCTACTTCTAGCACAATTGTCCCCTTTAAAAGCTGAACACTCATCACAGAGCACATTCATTTTTAAGATTCCCAAAGCTTTTTTCCAGCTGATGGCCTTTTATTTCCAATCCTTCTAGCCAAAAGTAATCTAAATGTTCAGTCTGCTTCTTACATACCTTACTTTGAATAACATTGACACGTCATCTCAAAAGGCAGGGGACATATTAGTGAAACAGGTACTCAATACCTGTTAAAGGTCAAACAACACACCTTATGGAAGGAAATGTTTTAATACAACCTTTTGGAGAAAGCTACTAAGAAATTACTTCCTCTGTTCTTTTTGGTGCACATGACCCCCAGAAGACATTGACTCACCAATTCAATCACCCATTTCACTGCAAAAGCCACATTATGTGTGACTAAGCACAACTGCTGCCAGAAAAATAGCTTTTGACTTGGATGAAGGGATGGGATATTCCTCCCCAAGCTCCTGTGACTACACAGCTCCTATCACACAGCACTGTCCCCAGAGCCATCTGCGTGTACAAAGAGTCCTCTGAAAGCCAAGGATCATGTCATGATATCAGCTTCACTTCTTTGAGTGCTGCCAGTCCCTATCAGCCCTGCAGCCTGGGCTGGAAAGGGAGACAGACATGGTATAGAATTTCCTACACTAAGAATTGGGATGCTGGGAACGTCCTTGCCAATGACCCAGGATTGCTTTCTCTTTGCTCCCGTCTATTTTCTGCCCTCAATCTGATGACCACTGATATGTCACCCTTTGGAGGTCTCCTCACCATGTCCAGTGCTGTATGCTAGAGCCATCACCCCAGGCTTTGCCTGGAGTCCTGACCCCCTCCTGGTGCTGGCTGCTCTTGCCAGAACTTTGACCCCAGGTCAGACCAGGTCCAATTCTCCCAATGCAAAGAGCAACATTTATGCCAGGTTGCCATCAGAACTTCTCTAGCCAGGCTGTGTTTTATCACTTGAGGAACAGGCTTGGAACTGGTCTCAGGAGATGCATACTCAGGGATACTGGGCTACATGAACTGTTGTTCTTCCCCATGGTTGCTCAGCCAGCAGGACATAGCAGGTTGTCACACCTTACTGATGCACAGGGAAAATCAACTGTGAGCCTGCTGTAAAACTGAGGACACTAAGATCACAACAGGAAACTGTCCCATCATGACCATCACAGAAAAAGCAGCCTCAGACCTCTGGTTTTATTTGGTCCATCCAGGGTTTGACAGAACACTATACTATAAAGACAGTGCAGGCTCTGGAGGGAAGCTGTGTCCATTTTCTTGAGACATTTGAGGCTTTGGGATCATTGTCAGCCTGTTACTGATGGGCAATCAAAGAAGAAATGCTCAGGTGGTGAATACTGCCCTGCAACTTGCCAGCAAAGCTGTCATTTTTAATTTTTTTCTAGGTAAAAACATCACTGCTGACCTCCCAGAGGCTTCAGCAATAATTATTGCCCACAACTGAACACAACTTCATACCACCACAACACATCTTTTCTAGGATCCATGTCACTGTCATCCCCAAGCTCACAGAGTTATGCCTTCCCAAGCACGGAAGACTAAGATAATAGGACAGTATCTGAAGATAAAGTAGCCAGTCTTAATTTAGATATGTAGTACATTGGGTTAGATATTCGTATTTTCAATATATACCTACCAGATAAAAATAAAAAGCATTAGGGCAGCAAAGGTCTAATTTTGTTTGATAATTCCACCCAGTAAGAGAGTGTCATGGCCTGCTTCCAAGTCCCCTTTATTTCCATTGTTTATACGATTGTTAGAAGTAGTTTTCTTTTCATTGGATAGATTAGTACTAACCTAAAAATCAAAGACAACTTGCAGAAGAGTTCTTTGGTGGAAAATACATTTAAAAGATCCAATCAGACATAAATAATACAGAAGACAAACTTACCCAGAATGCTGGAAAAAACAATTTTACTTCCATTAGTGATAGCTTGCCCTAGAAGACAGTCCCAGGATGGAAACCTTTTAAAAAATATAATAAAAGACTCATTAGAAATAGAGGAGGTAACAAGGACATACACCATCAAATCTTTTGTCATCGCAGTGCTCAAGATTGAACATCCTGCTCTTCTGATTATGATCCTGTCCAAGTCTCCTGGCATTAACTCACAGAATCTGGTCTTTGTTGGGACTGGAATGGAGCAAGGCACCTACTCTCAAAAGGGGAAAAGGATACAGAAACTTTGCAAAACAAAAACTCTACATTTTCTGTTCCTCTTCCTCTGGAGTATCTTTAGAGTAAGACAATGCTTTCAAGTCAAATTTAGGTACACAAGCTGAAGGGGAAGCACAGATAGAGCCTAGTCAGGTTTTAATGCATTTACAGAGATCTTTGGTTTTATGGGACTCTGTGCTATTTGATGCCTTGTCCCCACACCACATTGTGGTGGGATAAAAGAGTGATAATATTGCTAGTCAGGGAGATTTAGTTGAATTTGCTTGTGACGAGATGACCCAGAAAAAGAATGGGAGGAAAGAGGAGAAACAAGAAAGGGTGAGGAAGATCATCCAGAAAATACAGAGAAGAAGCTTCTCTCAGAAGTCAAGGAAAGACTGAAGTCACAAGAAATGAGCATCAATAATCAGAGAACATGAGTTATGACAACAAAATACAACAGGTCAAGGCAGGGAAGGAAATAAAGCCAAGCCTGAGAGTTGATAAGAGGTCATGAGATGTAGTTTTACCAGAGGCAAAGGGTGTCAAACTGTCAAGAATCCATGGTGAAACAAAAAGCTCTCTCAATCAGGATCATGACCAGATGACAAAAAACCTGGAAAAAAAATCTGTGAGATTCTTTTTGTCATTTTCTGGTTTTGTTATTCTTCGTTTTGTTTGGGTTTTTTTGTTGGTTTGTTGGGGTTTTTTTTAATATTATGTCAGTGATGTGCATTTGCATTATGATGGGAAAGGGACAGGAGATACTAGAGTGAAGAGTTGACATGTGAGTGTAAAGAAGACCAAGAAGAGGGATGTGACTGTGGGATAAGCAGAGCAGGTGGAGATCAGATGAGACCTGAGAATATGATAGAGGAAAAGGCAGAAAAGGGGGAAAGACAGTTGAGGGAAAAGGGGGAAGTCGTATGACACTCAATTTTTCCCTTGTGGTAAAGATCAGAAGATAAGAAGCTTAGAAGATACTAGAGGATGGAAGATCTAAATGGGATTTTAGGTAAGATCTTTAATCCAATAATCTTTTAAAATGTTTAGTCACATACAACTGATAGTCCTTGTTCATGATATATTTCATAAATGCAGTAAAATTCCAAATCCAAAGTAACTCGCAGCAAAACATGCAGTAACTACAATGAAATATATATTTTAATAAAAAATCCCACGTATGCTCTACTGTTTCCCCCACCTTCCATTCTCCAGCAAGGCAGGTTGCTTCTTTTCAAAGAACTCAGTTAAATTAAGTTGTATGTTCAGCCTCATTAGCAACCATCTCCATTCCCCTGCAGTTTTAATTAGATAGGTCTCTTTGTGCAGAGCTACCTCAATTCTTCCCCCTAAACAATCCCACAACATTGTTTGTGTTTTTTTTACGTTAGCATTCTTCAAATGCTCCTAATTACACTGGAGGCAGCCAAGGCAATCAGAGCAGTGCTCTCCCATGGAGAAGGCAGGGCAGCACCTGCAGCTAGTGAGGTGGGACCCTGTGGGCAGGGCTCTTCCACGCTGCTTCACCCACTTTAATCAAGACAACCAGCCCATCAACATGACAGACTTGAGCACAGGGTCAGACCCTCTCTTCATAGACACCATAGACAAGGAGCTGACTTCCCCCTGCAGCTTCCATTCTGCTCCATTGTGCCCCCATGTTGATCCACCACCTCCACACCCAGCATGTGAAACCACACAGCAAGAACAAGGCCCAGACACTCCACAGAAGTCAAGGGGACACAGCAGACCCCTGAATTCAGGATGATACCTGCCTGCAGCTCTTCCCCTAAAGAACCTGCTCTGGCACACCCGCCAGGCATCAGGGAACAGCACTGTCCCAAAAGGCTCAGGAGGACCTGCTCCAACAGTGTCACCTGGCTTTTTTATTGAAATAAGCACAAGAGCAAAGGCACGAAGATCGTAAGACCTGTTTCCTGCTGGAAATGGGGGTAAAGGCGAATGCTAAAAAAAGGAAGTGGGGAAGATCAGCTCTGCCCATAAGAAAACCAGGACTTTTTAAGGGCAAGATTTCCACTTCAGCCCCTATTTTCACTATATCAGCAGAAAAAGACTGCAAATCCAGCAAGCATGCCTAGCAGAAAACCGTGCAGAGCAAAGAACCTCTGCCCCACAGCGACCCTGCAGGCGCAGCAGAGTCCGAGGAGCTGAGCACTGCTCCAGGGCTATTCCTGGCTGCCCAGGGTCAGCAGCATCACAGCAGGGATTAGAGCAACTTGGATTTGTTACATAAGGGACATGTTGCCCATGGCTCTTCTCAAATCCCAAAGACATTGCTGTTATGTAAGAGGAACAATCAAACAGGACAGCTTTTCTGTTATTTGATTTTTTTTTAAGTGCTGAGCAGCTAAAAATTAACATTGTGGGTCTGTCAGACTCAGTGTCATGTTTTCCTCTCTAATCAGTTTAACTATAAAGCTGCTGTTGCTTATAGAGACAGTGACTCAGCTCTCACTTCACCCAAGGCCTCAAGGTGAAGTAAAGCAACCTTCACTCACCTTCCACCAGGTCCTGGGTGGAGGGCAAAGTTTGAACTGAGCCTGAGGGCTTTAATTTCTTTAGCATCAGTATCTTGCTGGCTCTGCTGATGTTAAAGGATTACTTCCATGAATAAAGGCTGTGGACCTGGCCCTAAACTTTGCTGTGTGGGCTGGATGGTGCTTGTGAGTCCCTCTGACACTTGGGCTTTCATCAATGAAAAATTCAAGTTAATCTGGCAGAGACTCCAGAGTATCTTGTCTTCTGAAATTCTTACTGTAAATAATTCTAATGGTAATGTACAGAATTTTACATTAAACATCTAAATATCCACATCATGTTATTCAGGTAAATATGCATATTAACAACAAAATCCATTGTTTGACACAGCTGTAAGCCACTTAACTCATACTTAGGGCATGTACCAGCAATATCAAGGATGGGTTGACACAGATGTTTCAGGAAGCCCTAGTCAGTGATATGATCAAGCCGCTGTCATATCAAAATTAGCACTTTGCCTAGTCTGGTTCTGGTTTAGATACTAATTGGTTACCAGCTTACACACTATGTTTAAGAAAATTTTCCATTCTTTTAAAATGCTCTTTTAAAGTTTCTTCATTTAAGATCTAAAAAGGAGGGAAAAGCACTTTTTCTTCCAGATCTCTGATCCTCTATCTGCTCTCCTAGCCTTTAAACCTTTTAACACATTGAAGAGACAGCCCAGCTTTAGCGACTGAGATGAATACTCATCTTAGCATTAAACCCCAAAACCCTTAGCATTAAACCCCAAATAATGTATCCAGATTGTGACCATGATATAAGCACTTACTCCTGATCTCCCTTCTTCTAGTCTTGTGCATGAAGCCATTTGATTTTGCCTAAATTGTTCCCAGTGATTGTTTTATGAATGCTTCTATTTTAAAACCTCACTACTACATTGCATCAGCAGCTAAACAATTCTTTATCATAACAGCAAGAGAAGAACCTCAGATCCCGATGGCCTGGTAGAGCAGAAAGAATGTATTCATTCCGAGAGCAGGGCTCTATCCAGCACACTCAAGTGCTATTTACTTCTGAATGTCTTATCTGTGCCCAGAATCTTGCCTGCTTTCCTGTGCACAGCACATCATGATTACTCCCAGCATTCTGGCATGAAGAAATTACATCGAGCTTGGAAATGCCTAATACAAAGCTTTATTTTCCCCCACCACAATTTAATTCTTGTTCAGTAACACTAATGTATCATGCAGTGCATTCATCTGGTCCCTTTGAATTTTTCTGGCAGTATAAACTTGAGAATTATGATGAGGACTGCCTTGGGCTGCAAAAAATCTCAAGTGGCTTAAAGGGTTGTTGTTTCACGTGCCTCAAGCAAAACTTGGCAGGGATGACACATG
The DNA here is from genome assembly GCF_000747805.2 of Chaetura pelagica. Classification (NCBI taxonomy): domain Eukaryota; kingdom Metazoa; phylum Chordata; class Aves; order Apodiformes; family Apodidae; genus Chaetura; species Chaetura pelagica. Next base: position 1,493,729 of record NW_009954705.1, on the reverse strand, counting down.
CCAGAGCAGAAAAGCACTATTGGAGCATCTCTGTTCAAGCTATCCTCCCCTGCCGGACTGGCTCTTTGGCAGTCTTAGCATTTTGCCATAACTTCAAGCACCCTGTGGGGATAAAAAAATAGTTTAGGATAACCTACCAAATAGTTAAAATTCAAAAATTAAAAGTTAATAGATAAATTCATTAGCCCAGCATGTGTTGCAGATGCAGGTTTACATTTCAACAATTATTTCAAAGGAAAGACATTCTCCTGTAAGTGTTCAGTGATTACTGCTGTGAAGTGAAACTTTCTTCTAGCTCTGCATCCCATACAACAGGTGATTCAAAGAAGTTTTATCTCTGAGCAGAATAGCCCTCAGGCTCATGTAAGAAGCAGCAACCTGTATTACAGCATCATCTAAATTAAGACTCATGATTGCAGGCTATGAAGGGAATCCAAAGAATTTTCAGCTGATGCTTTTGCTAGTTTTGAAGATTGCATAAAATCACTGATCTGTAAGAGGTGTCACTACAAAAAGCCTGGGAACTGCTGCTACACCAGATGCTGCTGAGGATTAAGTCATTTGCAGAGACTTTTGATGTGGATGCCTCTGCCGGAAAAAAAATGGACTTCTCCATCCACAGTCCCCAAACCCCATGTAAGAGTGAGGCCACATAAACCTCCCAGGTTTTAGAAAGAAAGTTAAGGCAGTGTCTTAAACCAATTTTGCTACAATGATACAGGAACATAACTTGGTCGTCCTTACCTCCCAGCCAGTTCACCACTGGTCCCACTTCCTGCACAGCCCTGTGTGCTGTGCCACATTATGCCACAAAACAACAATAACTTCTCCTTGGGCAGAAAACAGTTCTCGCCTTGAAACATGCAGATGCACTGTCTCAGGAGCCTTGAACTTGTCTGCCTGACTGCCAGCTTTGTAGCCACTTCATTAAAGAAGAAAATAGAATTCCTTAAAAAAAAAAATCACAAAGGTGACAGTTTAAATAGAGGCTTCCAGACAGCCCTTTCTTGTACTGAAGGCCCGTTTTTCAGATGCTTTGAATGTTTTACAGATTTGCCTTTTGGCTGCAAAATACTAACCCGTGTCTGTATCATAACAGAGTAACACAGGACAGAGCTTTAATTGGTATACATCACTTGGTTGTGAAGTTATGGCAATTTAGACCAGGTAATAATTTTTACCCTCTTGCCTCTCACCTTGCAAATCGTCACTAAGTAGGTCTTTCTCATTAAACCAATGACAGGGACACTCAGATGGTTACAGCACTGGGCTTTACTCTGGAGATCTTTTTGGTGACCTTGGGTGAAGCACTGGAACTTACACTCTTCCCTATTTTCCACTGGAAAATGGAGAATAGCAAGATGATACGATGTAATGGCAATTGACAGAATAAAAAAAATAAGGTTTTCAGAAAGCAAAGCATTAAATGCATACCCAGCAACAGCAAGTGGCAGTGTTCCCAGGCTCATGAGGATGGTATTTATATTAGGATAGTGCCAGAATATATTATACAAAAATCTATCAGAATTCTTTTCCTGAAGAAAGACTGTTTCAACAGGCTTAAGTTTGCAATAGAAAGTTCAGGTACGAAACAAACCATCATGCACACAAGTTCTGCTGCTCTTTGCTACTTTTTTCCCCCCACTTTCAGCAACTTAGGACTTCCTTAACAAAATTGACTGCAGAACATTAGATAAAAGTTGCATTTAAACAAGGCCAGTATTTGTAATTATAAATAACTTGTGATAAAATGCAATACTTGTGTAGGAAAAGCATTCGCTAAATCAGCTGTGCCTTAGTTGTCTTTGTAGCAAATTTCAGCATCCAGCCAGGGGGTGGAAGGGATTTTCTTGCACTGCTTGTTGCTGGCAATTCAGCAAGTATCTTTACTGAGATATGCATGATTATGCCTAGATGTTTTCTTCTTCAGAGTGTTCAATTAAATATTAATCTAACCACTGTGTACTAGTCTCTACCATATTGTGCTTCACTCTGTCTACCACTGTATGACTCTACAGAGAGAGAACATTTTTCTGGAGTTCACATATCTGGCTTCTCTATCCTGTGCTGAATTCTGGTGCTTCCTCCATAAACTTAGGATAGTGAATGTACATTGGAAGCTGAAAGTCTTGGCTTTTTCTGATTTATGAGGGAGGACTATTGAATTCTGAGCACAGCCTCTGATGTGCAGTTGTGCTTTACAGATGTGGAGAGCTGCACTTCTGCAGTAGATGTGCTGAGAACTCTCCTCTCCCCACTATCTTCCTAAACATCTAGCATTGCTTACTATATTTACATTTATTTTGCATATAAATACACAGTCCAGAAATTTAGACCAGGAGTTTTAAGCTACTTTATTTTTTTATTACCATCACTATCACTAACACAACAGGCAACACCCTCATAAACTTTACCATAGAAGAAGCTTTGCCGTAAAGAAACGAAAAACCACCTGTCTGACCCAAATATACACCTGTCATTTGTTAGATCAGGAGCCAAATACCTGCCTCTGATCTTAAAGAGATGGACATAAGCAAAGACACGGCACCGTATCAAAAGCTACTTTTGACAAACCACATGGACCCAGCCCTGCAAAGATTTTCTCAGCCCCACTTCTTCCCAAGTAGTATTTCCCACGCTCAGAGCGCGTTGCTCAAAGCGTCACTTACAGAACCCCCATTTGTACATCAAGATAGGACTTTTTTTCTTTTTTTTTTTCAGAAATTAAGGTGATGAAAAATAAAGCAGATTGAGAAGTTAAACTTCCTTGGCATACGTGTTGCTCAGTAGCACAGGCTGTACTGCTCTCCACAACAGATTGCAGAGAGATAGGAGACAAGTAGCCGGGTATATTTAATTGCATTGGAGGAGGCCAAACTCGTAGAGGGTTTATGCAGCAGGAGACACAGAAAAGCCCACATCCCTGCTTGAAATTGAGGATGAGAAACAATAAAACCCACAAACACTACACTGAATGTAAAGAGCATGAAACAATCTCTGTATTGAATCTTATGAAGCAAAACAAAGTATTTATGCATTATTTCCTGTCCATCCTGATTGCTGCCAAGTGCCTCCTTAATGCAGCCATCCATTGCAAAGTTAACCTGCCTGCAAACACTTGACATTTAATTATTTTCTATCAATACCTTATTACCAGTAAATATTTCTAGTACTTGAGCCTCTGAGAAATATTTATTCATTTTTTGATCTTTGCAGTTTTTAATGCAATGCTAAATGTCAAGGCTTCTGCTGACTTGCTCCTTTCCCGCTGAGAGGGCTCAGGAATCACTGACTCCCTAACAGGGCTGGTGGTGGGGAGCACAGCCTGGTGCCGAGGCTGAGCGCACAGACACTCAGCACTGCTGACACCTTCGGGAAGCACTGACAGCGACCAAGGAGAAAGAAGCAGAGGCAAAGATAGCAAGGGAGATGAAGGGAGGAGGAGGAAAAGGCACCCCGACTCACCTGCACAGAGTTGGAAACAACCGACCTACATGAACTGTTTTTCAATCAGAGACTTTTTAGCCGAGCAGGGAGGTGCAGCCCCACTGCCCGATCCTCCAAGGAGCTGTTACCTTCCCCTTCCCATCAAACACCAGCTTATAATTCACAGGAGCTGCCTTCTCTTCCTCCGTTCTTAAGAAAAACAACGAGAAGCCGCTTGACTCCAGAGAGGGGCGAGGGAGCAGCCGCAGCTCCAGCGCCGGGAGCCGCTGGGATGCGGGAACTCGGCACTTGCCCTGAACTCGCCCAGCGCCGCGCGCTGCCGCTGCTAACGCTCTGCTGGCAGAAAAGAGGCAATTCCGTGCCTTGCCCCGATGCTGCGCGGGGGGCGATGCCCTCTCGAGCCAGCCCGTGTGTTAGCATCCTCCAAACTTCTGCCTGAATAGATCTGATAACAGATATTATCCATCTTAACGAGCTGGGCTCGCTTCGCTGCCTCAGCCCCCCGACGTGCGGCTTCACCCCACGCAGCGGAGAGGAGCAACCCACG
>NW_009954705.1:1459132-1488562 GCF_000747805.2 Chaetura pelagica | reverse complement strand
GAGCCGTCCCGCAGCGCCCCCTGCCGGCCCTGCCTGCGCCCCGCGCCGCCCCCGCAGGGACCGACCGGCCCCGGCATCGCGACGGGGGCCGCGATGTAGGTAAGAGGGGAAAGTTCCCGTGGTTGCGTGTGCCGGACGCTTCTGTCTCTGGGGACATGGGGAAACTAACAGCCGGTTAGCAAATAGGTGGTTTATACTGGATCGTTGAATGGGGAGTTTTCCGGGAATACAGGTACGGGTCAGAGTCTGCAAAATGGTCCCTCAAATGACATCAGAAATGGGACTTGTTCTCCCAGTTCTCCCTCACTCCGAGTTAATTTTTATTTTACTTTAAAAGTAACAAGAAAATGAATAAATAAATAAGCAGACATACAAAGTTGCTCTTCAGCAAAACCTGTGATTCAAACGGTAACAAATCTCCCTCACTTGTGCTATGTTTAAGCTCTTGCCTGCGGGTTTTACTCCCGTTAGGAAAGCAAGCATTGTGATACCAGCTGAGGCTCTGCTGTACGTTTGAAGCCTTATCTGCACCTCCAGCCAGCGCTGCAGCCAGTGTTGCAGCTACCTCTGTCAGGGCTGTCACATCCCGATGAGCCAGCGCTCGTTGTTTCAATCAGCTGTTAAAATCAGCAGCAGGCACGAGATCAGATGGGAGTTTTATGATCTGTGTCTAATGCTGGGCAGCTCAATTAATTTTTATGAAGTCCTCTGGGCAAATGCATGAAGGGGGGATGGTGAAGGGGTTCCCAGTTCTCGAGTCTTCTACACAGCATTCTTCTGCCTGAGAGCCCTCACAACAATGTCTGGAGGCAGCAGGAGAAGGGCCAGGAGCTCAGGACCTGCACACTATGAGAGAGCAAGTGTCTGGGAGTCTGGTGAGAGCTGGGCAGAAATGTCCATGGTCTGCATCCCAGCTCCAGCCCAGCCCTATGACAGCTGGAATCTGGTATAGCATTCTGGATAGGCTTCCCTTACGTAGCGCCTGTCTGATCAGGCTGATGTTACAGCCTCACATGGCAGGACAGTCACTGTCATAGGATATATCCTTATTGTCCAACAACACAGTAACTTCCTTATTTCTGCCTGTGCTCAAACACACTGTGCTCGCATCTGTCTGCAGTTTGAAGTGCCAAGTACCATCCCTGTGGCACTAAAAGTGAGTCTCTTATCCTTAGGAGACCTTCCTTTAAGGTTTGTCTTCCCTGATGAACAAAAGCTGTGTTCCCCACCCCCATTCCCACCACGCTGGACTAAATGCTACGCTTGAGTTATGACGACAATGAAGATAAAGCATCTCAGCTGGTACCGTTGCTGAGAGCATCCCTTCAGCTGCCACGAAGGAGGACCCTGAAGAGACAGGCACTGGCAGGTTTAGCTGTGGTGGTTTAAGGCATGAAACCCCCCCACCAGCTCTGCCAAAGCTTTCCAGCCCCCAATAGAATAGGCAGCAGAGGAGATGTGGCCACACCTCTGTTCACAATTCCAAATATTATTTATATTCAATGCCTGAGCTTATCTATGGCCAAAATAAGGGGAAGGAAGGGCTGAGGAAGTGAAGGAAACCATCCAACACCTCAGCCATCATTTTTCAGAAAGTATCAGTGCCATTTGTTATGTCCAAAGGCATCACCATGCAAGCATTGATGACAGGGACTTACAGAGAAGGCTTCCACTGCCCTCTTTTTACATTAGTTCTTGCAAGGACCCACTGGCTGTATTAAAACACAGAAAATAACTGAGAAAGCCCAAATTCACTAAAAATATTAATTGGACTGCCAAAACATATTACATGGAAAAAAACAACAACAACAAAAAAGCAAACAAACAAAAACAAATAGATGTTGGCATTGAATTTCTTCCCTCAGCAGAACATTTTTGTAAACAATTATCACTCCCAGCACTTGACTTCTGATCATGGAGCTACTGCACTCTGAAAGATAATCCATGCTATTATCACACCTAATTAAAAGCTACTTAGCTGTCAAATGTGGGTTCCACTTTATTTTTAGATGCTGTGCAGAAGTTAAATTATCTACTGTAGATAATTCACATAAACTTGTTTTTCTCCAGCATTTGGCAGAGAGATTTGTAGTCCATACAAACGTATAACTGAAGATTTCCTATGCGACTCCAACAAACAGAAGGGATAACAGAATATTGGTTTTTTACACTACAAAGAGTAAAAGATTATGATGAATTAGTAGAGAGATTTATAAATGTAGGCAGAGGGGTTTCAAGCACAGCTTCAAGAACATCTTTGAGCTGAAACCACTTTGTTGATGAGTTTAAGAACAAGCTGCTGCAGCTACAGAGAGGTGGCAGAATAGCCTCACACATAGACCTGGAAATAGAAGGCAAGGCCCAGAGCAGGGACAGCCAGCCTGTGCGCATGCAGGACTGGATACAGTCCTGGTGGAACTGGGGAATGGAGCAACCACATGTCATGGCCATGGCTGATGGCTGACCCGATGAGACCCCCAGGTTCTCTGTCCCTGCCATAAGGGCCTGGACAGTTGACATGGCAGAGGCACCTTTTGCTGTCCATCCTCCAGGTTCCATCCTGTGTGTGCAAAGAAGCACAAGGACATAAAGCATAAGGACTGACTGCACTGAGGGAGGTGGTGGGACCAGGGACCAAGCTGGATTGCTGGTCATCCACGCTGAACTGCTGGTGTGCAGTGCCCGGACACAGGCTGGGGGTGCCAAGCAGGAGGGGCCCTGCCCAGCAAGCAGCAGAGGCAGGACTGCCCTGCTTCCCAGCTCCTTCCCTCTGTGCTCTCTTCCAGCTCTGCCTGAGGAGGCTTTGCAGCTGCAAACTTCCCTCCTGCCCCATCCCAAATCATACAATACAAACCCTATATTAATGCAATAAAACTCCATTCTTGGGGGCTGCAGCACAGCTACTACAGTAGTTCAGACAAAATAAATTTTAAAAAAAAAGGAAGGGAAAAATCTACACATTAATCCCAATAGTCTTAGGGCCACAAGGGCACCAGATGGGAGACCAGGATCAAGCACTATGCAGCATGGTTACCTCCAATCTGTGTCACTTGGCCTTGGGATCAGAGAGCCTGGCTCTGTTTACTTAGTGGTAAATACAGAGCTGGTGATGCCAGAAGGCTGCACCAGGCTTGTTTCTCTGCAGAAATAAGCAAGAGCTTATTTACCAGCAAAGTGATTGCAGCTGAAAGCATGATTTATTTTTTTTTCCCTATTTGGGGGGTTTGTCATTGTTGGTTGGCTTGGGGTTTCTTGGGGGGGGGGTTGTTTGTTTTTGGTTTTGGTTTGTTGTTTTTTTTAATTTAGATCATTACTGTAGTCCTATTATCTATTCTTATTTAAGCACCATCTTAAACTTCAGTTACACCAGCTAAAACTCAGACAGTGACATACTTGTCCCACCATGAAGCTGTTTGATATGGACTTGGGTATCTTCTGGTCTGGAATAGCTGTAACAACATAACCTTTTTCCTATTGCATCAACACGAGAGGTGACAGTGTCAGCTGTTATCAGTGTAATTAAAATGGGACAACTCTTGTGTCTTGGTAAACACTGAGGAGCTGGCTTTAGCTCTGACTGCTGCTCTTTTCATCAGGGGAGAGGCTGATTTGTCACACCTCCCCAAATGACCTGTGCTGTAAAGATGTAGTGGACCTCTTATAAATTACAGGTAAACCAACTGATTCTCTCACCTGTGAATGTTGCCTAGCTAATTTGATGAGAAATAAAAGGCTGTACCCATGGCAAATCTACCATGTAGAGCAAAGAGTCTTGACAGAAAAATATCAATTTAATCTATGAAGTCAATTGCTCTTTCATTCACATTATGAGGACTACCTTGTACACTCAAATTACTAGTGAAAGTCCTGCAAAAACACATTGCATTAAGCATGCAGACAGCAATGAACTGACCATTTCTTAGTAGGCTGCAGCCAAGGGGAGAGGATGATGTCTTCAAACACTCTTTTCAAATTACTTGGATTATTTTAAGCCATAAATTCAGACCCTTCTGGGACCACAACAGTTGCCTCTCTGAGCTGTGTTACTGCTTGATAACAGCAGTGAAACACTGTAGACAGATGATAAAGCAGTTTGATGTGAGCTCTTGCAAATGACACCATGGAAGAAATCTGTCCCATGAGACCTGAAGAATCCCAACCATGAAGAAGAGTAATTGCAGTCAGATAAAAATGGCAGCTTGCTCAACACATCAGCTTCCTATCTGCATAAATACAATTGAGCACATTTTCTTGGATGAAGGGGACTTTTTGTGTGAATAATTTCTAATCATCTTGTGTAAGGATTGCACAATTTAAGTAACATATACACAGTTCTTTCAATATTTTTTTCCAGTTAGTATTGAGAAAACATTACAGTTGAGGGAAACTCAACTGTTGTGATAATCTGAGCAGTGTGACTGTGTTTTATGAATTGTGATTTGTTTATGCAGTTGCATACATATCTGCATACCTACACGTATGTGCAGCTGCATATATGTAGCCAGAAATCTGTTTGCAGGTCTGCATCTAGTGCCTTTGGCATCATAGAGAAGAGAGGATCCTTACATCCAGACAATTCCCATTCAAACAGCTGTGTCTAAGACAACAGGGTGGTCACATCCCAGGTGAACCCCCTCCGTCCAGCTCCTTGGCCAGGGATTTAGAGACTGGCAGAGCTTAGAGCAGGAAAACAAGAAGCTCCGATGTTAAATCTCGAGTGCAGGTTGGTGACTGCTTGCAGAGACTGGGCTGCTGCCATCAGGTGAGTGACACACTGTGCCCACCTCACACCTTGAGGACTGTGGGAGGGGAGGTCTGATTCTCTAGTCCTTTCCCCTCCTTTCCCCACACCTCCAACCCCAGCCACCAGCCTGCTCCCTTGCTTGCCACAGCCCCACTACTTGTCAAATCCATGTTGGGGCCTCTTCATTTCACTAACTCTGCCCAAACCACTCCAGCCATCACTGCACAGCAGGACCATGGTGTTGCTCTCCTTATAGTGGCTCCACCATTTGCTGGAGCTGCTCTGAGCCATGCAGGCATTGCAAAAGACTAACATAACAACAAAGGCCAAGTGATTTGCCTTCTCCTGAATTAGCATGTTGAGCTGCAGCAGCTCCAGGGCTGTGACAGACCCCTGGGGATGGGGTCAGGAGGCACAACCCTCAGAGCCAGCAGCTGTGTGGGCCCAGGGCTGCCTTGGCATCAGATCCAGCCCCTTTTTTTGGGGTTCATTTTCTGCCAGGTCAATAAACTCAACTGCCCCATAAAAGGGCCAAGTGAGAGCCAGAACTGGTACATGGGACTGGGGAAGTAGGAATGAGAAAAAAGGAAAGAAGTACATGGAGCAAAGAGGTGAAGGACTTCAGTTTCTGGCAGAGTAGTTAAGATTCTCTCAGGTGTTTCATGCAACTCTGCTTGCTAAAAGGTAGCTGGCAGCCCAGAAAACCTTCCCTCCCCAGCAGCCAGGCCAGTTCCCCTTCCTCTCTGCACACGTGGCTGGAGACCTGCACAAGGAATGGAGCAGGAAGGAGTGGGCAGAGGGAAGGATGGATGATGGGAGCCCCTGCTCCACCTCACATCAGTTGTGAAACCACAGTGTGGGTGTTAAAACCCACAGCCCACACTGCAGGCTGGCTTAGGGAACTGAAATGTCATTTTTTAAATTTCAGGATAATAGTTTTAGAGAAACAATCCCCTTTCAACATAACCAGCAGTTGCAACTCTACAAATAAAGGAGCAAAAAGGGGCTTCAGAATACCTTGCTTAAGGTAACATTGCACACCAGCCACATTGCCTCTCCAGCCACCCAGAGAAACAAATGGCAGAACAAAAGGACATGTAGTGTTGTTCTGTGTGTTCAGTGGAGGGAGAAGGGTGTGCAGAAGGCAGAGATACACTCCTGTTCAGAAACCATGAACACAAAGAAGGACCTGGACCTAAACTGAACAGCATATTAACTTAAGTCAGGGATATGCCTGCACCCAGCTCTCCTCCAGCAACTGAGCAGCACCCCTTTGTCTGTCACATCCCATCCATTATTTTGGAGATCCACCATTGCTTGTTTAAACCTCTGCTTCACCAACCATCCTCACTACTGCATTCTCCATCCTTCACCTTGATGGACTCTTAATTCATCTGAGAAAGAGGTAGAGGAGGAGGAAGATGTGACTATTAAAAAAACAGCAGGAAGAATGCTCCCAGGAATTTTATATCAAGCATGCAGCCTTCCTGGTGAAGTTACTGAGTTCACTGGAGAGTGAAGCAATTTTTCCCTTCAGACTTAATGAAACAGAGGAGGATGTCTTGGGGAATCAATAAATACAGTTTGCATACACAAAAACAGTGCAAAATGATGTAGAGGATGAAGAGGCAGGAGCAGGATTGTCTGGATCATCACAGGCTTTCTGGAGGAGTCCACTGTCTTGGCTGCTTTATCCATGAGGATGAACACCACCCAGCACGTATGTTTTACTGTGAGCATTTTCAACGCCTCTTTCTGAACATCATGTTCAGCATCATCTCCCTCAGATTAATCAAGATCAGTCAAATCAATCAAGCATGAAGGACAGAAAAAGAGGATAATTCTTGGGCACTCAGCCTCAGACAAAGAAGCCACAATCATTTCAAACCATGATCTGCTTATTAGTTCTGATGGGGAAAACTGCTTCTCTATCCATTGCATGGCTAATGCTCCTGCTTTTCAGGAACATATTCTTGGTGGAAAGGGGGAGTACAGCTGTGTATATTTTCTGCACAGGAGTCAAAGAGCTGAAGACATTTCACAGCTCCTCCAAACCCATTATTTCAGTTCCTGAGGCACTGAATGTTGCTGCAAGGTGAACAGAAAACCAAATGTACCAACAACTGGAGCTTTGTATTTGAGGGTGTTTGTACTGTCGCTGAGCCAGCCCACTTCTGGGAGCTTAGGCAGGTCAGCTGTGAGACTGCAGGGTTATGGACTTTGCCAGATGTGCTGGACATTCCCATTGTGCAGGTTGCTAGCAATGCAATGCTCAGAGTAGGTTGTTGCAAAATTATACCCAAAGACAGATTTCTCAGCTGCCTACTTGTCTGATTTTCTCCAAGGCTTCGCAAGTCAGCAGAAGAAACTACATCCAAATCCTGCCAGGTATCACTGGTTGGACCTATGACAAATCAGTCTCTTAGTACTCATCAAGAATCATAGAATCATAGAATCATTTAGGTTGGAAAAGATCTTTAAGATCATCAAGTCCAACTGTTAACCTATAACTGCCAAGTCCATCACTAAACCATGTCCCTGCGCACCACATCTACACATCTTTTAAATACCTCCAGGGATGGTGACTCCACCACTGCCCCGGGCAGCCTGTTCCAGTGCCTGACAACCCTTTCAGTGAATATATTTTTTTTTTTTCCTAATATCCAATCTAAACCTCCTCTGGCACAACCTGAGGCCACTTCTTGTTACATCACTTGTAACTTGGGAGAAGAGACCAACCCCCACCTCACTACAATCTCCTTTCAGGTAGTTGTAGAGAGCAGTTAAGTCCCCCTCTCAGCCTCCTTTTCTCCAGGATAAACAACAGCGGCTCCCTCAGTTGCTCCTCAAGGATAGCAGTACTTGAAAGGGGCTACAGGAAAGCTGGGGAGGGGCTTTTCATCAGAGAAGATAGTAATAGGACAAGGGGTAATGGTTTTAAACTGAGAGAGGGGAGATTTAGGTTAGATATAAGGAAGAAATTCTTCTCTGTAAGGGCGGTGAGGAGCTGGAATGGGTTGCCCAGGGAGGTTGTTGATGCTGCATCCCTGGAGGTTTTTAAGGCCAGGTTAGATGAGATTTTGTGCAACCTGATCTAGTGGTTCCCTGCTCATGGCAGGGGGGTTGGAACTTGATGATCTTCAAGGTCCTTTCCAACCTTAATGATTCTATGATTCTATGATAAACAGTGACCAGGGAATACAGAGCACAGCCGAGTCCTGGCTGAGTCAAGCCAGCTTTGCTGGAGCAATGGGAGATCTAGGCATGATAATGCCTCTCTGCATCTCCTTCTGGGAGCAATGGAAACTGTAAAAATCAAGAATAAACTGAATTTAGAATTGTGCCAGCTAGATTTCCTCAGAGTACAGTTAGATAACAACACTAAAGAATATAGCTGGTTTACAGTAGAGCTGCTGTTACCTGTAGCATTCAACTGCTGGCAGAGCTGCAGCAAGTAATTTTCTGGGAAAACTCATTGCATGTAAGTATGTGAGGGTGGAAAACATAGTACAAATGTGGACCAGGATGAAAACAACAGCTGCACAGTCACAGCCAGAAAAGCAAAGGGAACTGCCACTCGCATGGATGCAGAATAATGAGGTTTGTGCAGACATGACTGACAGTGGGGCTTAACAGCAGCCCTGAATGGCAGGAATTCTCTTCCAGAAAATTGTATTGCAAATGAAGTGTAAGAAGGGAAAACGATAACAGTGACTCTGACAGGCTCCAAGGCAGGAGGATGCTTCAGCAAGTGTTTGGCAGGCTGGCCTGCAGCATTGACATACTGGCTGCAGCTTCTGTCCTGCGGGCAGGTCAGTCCAGCAGCCACACAGAGGAGCAGAGAGAACAGGACTGAGGCCTGATAGAGATTTCTGCCACTGCAGACAATTGAAAACCTCACAAGAAGGACCACCATTTACACAGCGCTTATATTAAAACCCCTGATGTCTTGTGTGTCATCCTCTTGTTTTATCTGTTCAGCTTTGTGATACCATCCAGGAACACTCTAGTGTTTTACAGTCAAACTTTTGCCTCTCATGCTTCCCTACAGCCCAGGGTGCAGGAACTGGGATCAGATCCTGAAGCTGATGGCCCTGTGGGCTTCAGGGAGCATTTAAGGCTTTTTCCTCCTTTGCTTTGTGCTGGGACAAGGTTCCAATGGGCATACCCAAGCCTGAGTTCAGCTGCAGAGACATCACAAGGTTCAGGATTTCCCTGCAGATTCTCAGGGTAACTTCTTGCCAACAGTGCCTTCATTTTAAAGAGGGGGTGGCTGGGGGAGGCCAAGGCTAGTGGAGACCCCAGCCCATCTGCCTATGCAGGCCTGAAGGTTTCTCAGGGATTACCACAGTGCTGGGTCATCATTAGCTTCCATAGGTTTTGTATGCAACAGAGAAGAGAGGCAGATGAGAGGTAAGGAGCCTCTTCTGGCTTCACCAAGAGCTAGAAGGAAAAAAGTTGCTTCGGGGCTCCCTGTAAGCATTTATTATGCAGCTTCCCCCAGAGCAGGCCACCTGGCACCCTCCTATCCAATGGACATTTCCCTCTGGGTACTGCCTTTTACTTGGCTCTGTAATCAGGCTATGTGTACTCTAAAGCAAGTGAAAAAAATCCCCATTTAAAAAATTACTATGCATTTGCTCTTCTGTGATGTGTACTTTACTAATTAAGTCCTCCAGAGAGGGTCAGAGATCTGAAATGGGATTTTCTCCCCCTCCTGTTTCTTTACCTTCTCTCCTCCTCAGCATTCAGTTGTTTGATAAAACTTTCCCACACTGACCTCAGAGATGAACACATTTTTATTTTGAGCACTTGACCTATTGTCCTTGGTATTGTATTTAACCAAACTCAGCTCTAAGCCCCTCAGAATAAGGGGATTACTACTTCTCTATGAATTTCATAAAAAATGCTGTAGGAAATGTCAGCTTCACAGTTTCCAGGGTTTATGGTTAAGGAAAAAGGATTACCATGGCAGGCAGGGAATTACCAGCTCCTGACCCTTGCAAATGCTGAGACAGTTGTGGATCTTCATCTGACATCTGAGAAAAAACAGGAGTAAATCTATACCACTGCAGTTCAAGCATTGCTCTCTTTGCTCGGATGTCCTCTACCCCCTTGTCCCAGCAGACGCTGTACCCACAGGATCCCCCTCACCTGGGGACTGTCCTCATGACGGAGCCCCTGTAGCAGCTGGGGGTGCCCAGGGATGATCCCTGCACTGGAGGTGCCCTCCTTCAAAGGCAGCAGTGACATGGCTGCCATTCAGCTGGAAGGCCTCATAGCCTACATATGGAAAACTCCCTTGTTTTCCCTCTGGAGCACACTGACAAGACTTTCAAGAAACAACACAAGCCTCTGCCAGCCACAGAGCTGCTGGAGCCTGGCTCCCCCAGGCTTGGCATCACCTGCTTGGGCTTGCATTACCTGTACAATAAGGTGAGGCATCTGAGGAAAGCTTCTCCTGCAATTAGGCAGCTGTAATAGTGACGCTGGTGTGGGCTGCGTGGGGTTGAGCCAGGCTGCTGAGAGCACCCTAAGCCCCTGTGGCTTCTCTGATGTCTATAATGCAAATCTACTCACCTGTGCTTGCAGGGGAAGCAGACTGGGTACTGGGCTACTGTCTTCATGGCACAGGTAGGTACTTGAGATACATGAGATTTCTATTTCCTTCTCAAAGTTGAATGAAACTGGCCAAAAGGAATTAGGAATCCAAGAGATTCAAAAGCCAAATTATGTTTTATTAGCTTCCATCTGTAAATGTAAGGAAGCCTCAGTCCAAGTTTTCAGTGTTTCCTTTACTCCATCTCACCCTGTGGGTCTGATCCTTTGCCACACTGAATCCCACCTCATCATTTACACCCAAAAGTGTAGGTAGAAGTGCTATCACATCTCTTCACATGCATCCTTCCCACTAACCATGTCTTCATTTCAGGCTGCTGCCCACCCTGCTTTGACCATGTCCAGTTGCCCAGAAAGGGTGGTGGAACCTGGTCAAGAGCTCGTGGCAGCTCTTCCCGGGGAGAACCAGACTAGGAGAGTGTGCTGACATAGTAGCAGCATGGGAGAATGTATTATGTATGGGAAAGAAAAGGGGAAAAAACTTGACAAAAAAAGAAGGAGAGACTCTGCAAAGAACCAAGTCATGGAGAAATCCAGGAACTATGAGGAAAATGTAGGATGAGGTAAAATAAATTCAGTATTACTCTGATGCAAATTCATTTGCAACCTCCTTGCATTACTCAGGTAGATACTGTGATGCATACACCAGTATAAAAGCTGTATGCATCGTTAGGGAATTCCTTCCCAAAGATTAACTGCTTGCTGAGAGGACTGCTGTTAATTTCATTTCCAATAAGAAAACCATTCATGTTCATTAAAAAAATCTCAAGGACAGAAGATGAGAGGACACCTGGGAGCAGTTCCTATCCCATCAGTGGTCTCCAAGCTAGAAATCAGATTTGAAGTTAACAAAAAACTTGAGTGCTCTCATCTTGCTGTTTTAAAAATGAGTGGTATGTATTGCTCCTAATTGCAGTGACACCTCCTTTGTCCTTAATGAGTGACAGCTGGTAATATCTTTTTCCAAAAACACTATTGACATTATTGATATAATCAGAAATTGTTCCAATATGTGCAGGCAATTAGTGATAATCACAGTTCAAATAAGAAGCAAATCTACCACTAGAGATATTGAGTAAGAATCTTTGTGTCATATTTAAAGGAGTTTTCTTAATTAAACTGACATTGAAGTTTGTTTATATTTCTGAAAGTACATTTCTTCATCTGTCATCACATATTAAAGCAGTCCTCTGAAGCTCTCCCTTTATAAAAACTTGTAGAATTGAACCAAGTCTGAATTTTTGCAGGCTTGCAGGTGTCGTCATAGGTGGGCTCGCCCACATATTCCAGATGCTGACAGAGAAAGACCTCATGCTTTAAAAATCTGTAGCACTGCTGAGCCTAGTATAAGTAGGGACAAATATGAATCTTGTCCTGCATCAATAGGCTCTTACCTGAGTATGATAGAACATTCAGCATTCCGTGCAAAGGTACAGATCTACATTTAGCTTTGTTTCTTCATTTCAAAATCAGATAACAAATTATGAAAAACTGAATTCTGGTGCCAAGTGACTGTGCAGCTGCACTTGCCTTTAGTTTTCAAAATATGGTGTTTATTAGCAAGAAACTACCTCATAACCAAATGGAAGCACAAAACCCTAATCTGTAAACGCAGGACTTTCCTGCATAGCTTTATTAAATTTAAAGAGAGAATAGCACAATCTGAGCTAATAGTTGTTTCTGCAGGGATTTGGCACATTTTTAGTGTGTCTTTGATGTTAGCTATCTAGCTGAACTGATCCTACATACCCAGCCCAGACTGTCCTGAGCCTGGATGATTTAGAAAGGACTATAATCCAGGATGAAATTGCAAGCCAGATCAAGGGCATCTGTGGCTGTGGTATTGTTACTGGCTGTTGCATTGTCTCCCAGCATCATTCAATCCCGTTTTGCTTTCTTCATTCAGTTTGTGTTGACAGAGTAAATACTGCCTGCAGCTTAAGCTGTGCTTTTTCAATTGCAGGTCTGGAAGCTGACAACAAATAGGAGGTGGCATTATTAACAAGAGTTTGCTGAAATCTTGGTAGAGCTGTTCAAAGCAATTTTTATGTGAGAGACTGTGTTTAAGATAGGAACCTGCCATGTCAAAGAGCAAGCTTCTCTTTCTGCATCTGACACAAATCTCTCCATTAACATTTTAATAAATGTCACTCCTCAGTCACCTCCTGAGAGAGGACCAGGATCCAGGGCCACTGCTTTAGGGAA
The DNA here is from genome assembly GCF_000747805.2 of Chaetura pelagica. Taxonomy (NCBI): domain Eukaryota; kingdom Metazoa; phylum Chordata; class Aves; order Apodiformes; family Apodidae; genus Chaetura; species Chaetura pelagica. Next base: position 1,475,994 of record NW_009954705.1, on the reverse strand, counting down.
TGCAGAAGAGAGCACTTTTTTACCAAGTAATAGAGTTTTCTTTCAATTCTGAAGATTAGTCTGGAGTGGTTCATGCTCTGAGTACCTAATCACCTCTGGCTTCACATTTCCTGTTGGGTTTCTCACTTTGACCAGAGTTGCATCTATTTTCAAATAATTGCCATTTCCTTTTCCCATCCTTGAAAATTAGCCCTTGTGTGAACTAATGTAAAATCCCATCCTCCCTTCAGACTGTGTCATATTGTGCTTTTCTTTAACCCACTGATGAGAGGCATTAGATACTGTTCACAGGTGACAGCCTGTTTTAAAGCCTTACCAATGTAATTTAACTCACTAATTAGAAGTAAAACTTTCATAAAATATCAGCTAAATTTGTTGAATGATTGAGGAGTACAGAGCTATGGCTACGGGGTGAACCAGAGACAGAAGAAGAGCACGGCTGAGATTCCAAGTCAAAAATACAGTCTTTACGAGCTGTGAGATGCCTGCAGGCATCTGAGGTGCTTTGCTGGGACCTTGGGGATCTTCCAAACCGGTCAGCAGAGGGCAACACAAGCACAAAAACAAGGAAAAGCTTCACATGCTCTTTGCAAATGCGTGACCCAAACCCACATCTCTCCCTGCTAACGTGAGCAGGATCAGGCTGCAACCCACGGCAGCCAAGGAAGAAACGTGTTGAAAATCCTCTGTTCTCAGAACACAATAAATAAGCAAATATTTAAAAAAAAAAAAATAATAATAATTTTTAAAAATCAAATACAGTTGTCAGGGTTCCAGTAGAATAATACAGAATTTCTTTGTGTAATAACCATGTAGCAACTGATTGTGACAAAACATGCAAGCTGGCTACATACATTTCAAACGTGGGTTCATTGTAGGAAAATCGGGCAGACTCTAAGCTGGAGAACTGAACAAATGGAGATTCTGGTGTGACCTTCAAAAGAAAGTTGTAAGACAGCAATTTTCACCCTTGATGGCAATGGTATAAATACTGGATCAGGTTCTGAGGGTGCATAATTCAGCACTTACACCTGTGTAGTGCCCTGGCATCCGAGGGGCAAGTGGTACAAAGGGACTTACCGGGGGTTTCTCCCCGTGGTGGACTTCATGTCAGACTGGTGTTCAGGGGGGAACAGACACATATACAAACTCAGTAGAACCACAAGCCAGAGGGAAACAACAGATAGGAAACATGGCAGAACAGAGCCATCCACTGGAGATTTCTGGCCTGTTTCTAAAAATAGTCACTCCTGTATGCCAAGTCTCCAAGAATGCAAAAACCATATCAGCTTGGATCAAATGCCATTTATGCTCTTCTGACAATGACCAGAAGTAGATACCTCCAGAAATGTTTAAGGCAAGGAAATGCCTGTAGAGATACTGCCCAGAACATCCTGCCAGCCAGTACAAACCTGCAGGCAGGGACTGCCTGGACCACATGGGCCGTATTTGTGTTCACCAGTCCTCCACCCATTTCTCTAGTGACTCTTAAAACTCTCAGAGACCTTAATCACCCTCCACTTCCTGTGGCAAGGAGTGCCACCGAGCCTGTACATAGTGTCTGAAGAATCATTTTGGTTTTTCCCTGAAACCTCCCACCTACTACTTTTCCTTCATATGCTTGCACTGTAAGAGATGGTGAAAACAATTCCCTCTTCTCCAGCACCCTTGCACTTAGAAGCTGCCTTCAACTCACCTCTGTCACCTCTTCTTCAGCTAGAAGAACAGTACTTCTTATTTCTTGTAAAGAAATAATTTCATTCCTATAACCATTTTTGCATCCTGCTCCGAACCTTTCCTAGTCCTGCTCTGACTCTTCTGAGAGGGATCTGAACTTCCAATTCTGTATAGCAGGGAATGGCTGTGAACTGTACTAAAATAACTACAGTGGAAGATTACAAAGCTGCAACACTTGCAGCTGCGTATCTGCCTTAGCACACTGCAGCAGAGATGTACAATAGTTATTATACACCTATAATTTAAACTAGTGACAATCAGAAGTCAAATGGAGCTAATGAAAATCATAGGATGGCAAAAATAATTCCTTCCTCTTTATTCTCCATGCTAGAGGAAAAGGCATACAAACCACCATCTCCTTTCCAATCCTGAGACACAGCATCCTGCATCCTATTCTAATGATGTTTGCTCTGATCTCATCACCATAGCTGGAGCAGCAGTTTCAAGTTTCCAAGCCATGCTCAGCTTTTCTTGTCTTGTCATGAATTCTGCTGCTCCAGCATCTCAGACCTAATGCAGTTGCTATAGAATTGAGTTTGCCTTTTGCTGTTAAAAGATGATGGGCTTTTGTGCTGCTCCACAGCCAGGGCCTGGAAGCACCTCCAGCATCTGGCACGTCAGAGGTAGTTGCTGTTCCCCCTTAAGGTCTTTATGACCCAATTTGTATTTTCCATATGGGTTCTGACCAAACAGCCACTTGCTGCTTTTTTTTTTTTGTTTTTGTTTTTGTTTTTTTTTTAATGAACCACAGTCAACCACTAAAGGTCCTTGAACAGCCTTTTCCATTTTTGGAATGGAAAAAAAACAAAAACGTGAAATCTGTAGCTTTGGTTGTTACCCATCTGCTCACTCTCTGACTTCAAGCTCCCCTGTACACCCTGGGGCAGCTTTGGGGTTTGCTACATCATCCTCCTGCACCCACTGCCGGGCAACCTGCTGCAAAACGGTGCCAGCTTTTTGCACTGGAGTAGGAGAGATGAATGTTGTTTGTTGCAGGCGGGTAGATATTCCACAGGTTGCTTTCTTAGACCAATATGAGCAGCTGGTATTATTTGGCACTCAGGAATGACGTGTCCCCGAGTGATTCCGGGGTGAATGTGTCACCCGGCAGGCCGAGCCGTGCCAGGGCTCACGCTCTGCAGGAGCAAACGCTGTGCTGTGAAACACGGACGCACGGGTCCAGCCCCTGGATGCCTGGGGGAAATGAAAGCCTCTCCTCCACGTACGGAAGGTGCCTATTTTCTTTGCAGATAAGGAGAGGCCCGCAGAGGAGCCGGGCCCAGCGGGGATGCCTGCAGCCCTCCCTGCAGAGCTGTGGGCAGGCACGCCGGGCTGGAGCCCAGCTGGGAGCTGGAGTCCAGCTGGGAGCTGGAGCCCAGATGGGAGCTGCTCCACACGTACGAGCAGACCAGAGGAAGGATTTCCTCTCCTCGCTTCCCTACAGCTCTTGCACGCAGCCCAGGGGTGAATCACGAGCCTCCAACTGCAAGACACCAAGGAGCTTTTCAGCTTCCTGGATGCGACCTCAGGCCTGAAGGGAAGCACTGACTTAGAGCTGTGCACTTCCAGGCTCTGTAAAAAACAGAAATCAGCTGCGTGTTTCATTTTGCTATCACTGACAGTGGGAGAATTGAAGGCAGAAAAAGGTGGGCTTTCTATAGATGTGTTATCAAGAGGCTGGAGAAAAAGAATGGAAGTCACAAATTTCTTTTTTCCAACTGCTGGGTTATTGAAGCCTCTCTCTGAAATGACACTGGATTGTTTCAAAACTATTTAATGCATTTTATGTTGTTGACTGACAGGAAAAACATAGCATCCCTCTGGATCAAAGGAACAGGCAGCCTCATCAAATAAAGACCAGACGTGGGGGATTAAATCTTGCATGTCACTGGAAACCCACCTATGAAATCAAAAGAAGACTGGAGGCTGTCAGGGGGCGTATGTTCAAATGTTATGGTCCTCCAGGATTGCAGTATCAGACTCCAACCCAAACCATGTAAAAGCACTGCAACTTTCAGCTGGAAAAGACTGCCAGCTGATCTGCAACCTCTTGACTAGAGAACACTTGGTTTTGTCACAGGAGAGGTAAGAAATAGTTAAAGTAACTCTAGGTGCTCTTTTAAAAATAAATAAATAAACCTTTATCTTACAAAACAAGAAAACAAGTTAAACGTGTTTAAGTGATTAACAGGTAGGGAATCCAGGGTCAGGTTTTGTAAGGCCTGTTCATTGCTGCCAGGTGCCCATGGGCTGGGTTGGTTTAGGACAGTGGAGCAGAAACACGTCCCCACAACAGCAGAACCCAGAGACCACGATGGTGCGGGAGACTGATACATGCTGTGACATGGTCAATGAAAGGTGATCTTACGTTTATACTCTTGAATCAGTGATCTTAAACCCAAGATCTGCTTCGATATCAAAAACTGTGAGAGCTTCAGAAACTTAGCAGAATATTTTGGGATTTGCTTGTTGCAGCCTAGGTAGGTCAGAAGACAGCTGTGAAGTGTCAGAGTGGCCTGCCTTTCGATCTGTTCCACCCAATCCATACTGGAGAACAGAAATCTCTGTTCAGATGGACTCTGGCCAATGCTGGAGTAAAAATTATGTTCAGTGTCTTCTCATCTCTAGGAAGATGGGGGGGGGTTGGGGAAAGGCTGTCCTGGGCAGTGGCGGCAAGTGGTTACACATCTGTACCCAACACAGCCCATTAGGCAACCTGCCATGGGGCTAGGAAAACCCAAATTGGGAAAACCAAGTCACTCCCCCAGTGAGCCACTGGCAGGGCATGGAAAGCCCTTCCAGCAATCTGCTGGTACAGGAGGGTCCTTCCTCTCAGCCTCTGGTTTGACCTCAGCCTCAGGCTTTGGCCAGTGAAACAATGGCAAAGATACATTTGAAAAGGTATATAGGCATTATGCATTTTTATGCATGGACTTACACAAAATAGTTGCTATTTAATATATATTTAAAAAAAAAAAAAGAGAAAGAGAGAGATAAATAAATATCCTATACTTGGCCTAATAGGTTTTTGTTTCTATGTGAAACCTGCTGTCAGCAGTGTGGAGGCTGGGCCCTACGTGTGGTCTGCCAGGAGACAGAGTAGTCCTTCGATTAGAAAAAATTTAAGAAACACCATCCTGTGCTGTCCCTGGGAGATTGTCATTTTTTATGTCTTCCCTCCCTGAAATCCCCTCTCCATGGGGATCACACAGAAGATCACACAGAATCACGCAGAATGTTTGGAGTTGGAAGGGACTTTAAAGATCATCAAGTTCCAACTCCCCTGCATGGGCAGGGACACCTTCCACTAGAACAGGCTTCTCAGAGTCCCATCCACCCTGCCGTCCAGGGATGGAGCCCTCACAACATCTCTGGGCAGCCGGTTCCTTACACTGAAGAATTTCTGCCTCATTTCTAACCTAAATCTCTCTTCTTTCTTCTCTTTTCTTTCAGTTTAAGATGGTAGTTTCGGTGCTCTGAAGATCACCAGCAACTTTGAGACTTTTGTTCAGGGCAAGGACCTAGATATACCTGTGTGAACATGTCTCTGAGTTTTCACAAAATCACACAATATTAAGGGTTGAAAGGGACCTCCGAAGATCACAGAGTCCAAACCCCCCTGCCAGAGCAGGATCAAAACAAACTAGAGAAGATCACTCAGAAAGGCATCCAGACAGGTCTTGAAAGTCTCCAGAGAAGGAGACTCCACAACCTCTCTGGGCAGCCTGTTCCAGTGCTCTGTGACCCTCACAGTAAAGAAGTTCTTCCTCATGTTGAGGTGGAATTTCCTGTGCTCAAGTTTGAATCTACTGCCCCTCATCCTATCACAGGGCACAAGTGAAAAGAGCTTGTCCCTGCCTTCTTGATGCCCAGCCCTCATGTATGTATAGATACTAATTAGATCCCCTCTCAGTCTCCTCTCTAGACTAAACAGCCCCAGGTCTCAGCCTCTCTTCGTAAAGCAGGTGTTCCAGTCCCTTAATCATCCTTGTATCCTCCGTTGGACTCTCGTGAGTATATCCCTGTCCCTCTTGAACTGGGAAGCCCAGAACTGGACACAATACTCCAAGTGAGGTCTCACCACGGCTGAGTAGAGACTTCATAAATCAAGGGAAAGTGCTGCAGAGCAAGGTACTATATTCAACTATATAATATATTCGACTGTCTTAATTTAAACAGTGGGAGCTTTCAGGTTTCCTGCCCTATTTGAAATTATGTGCATGTTAATGCTTTAAAGTAATTTTGAAAATAAGTGTATCTCAAGCTTCATAATGCCTGCAGAATAAAGAGAGGTTGGGAATTGGCTTCTGCATATAGATTAAGTTATCCATTTCATGGGGAACTGTTACTACCAGGCAGCTTCAGAGATGGAAATGTCTTTGATCTGGAATAGACAGTGTAGCAGGGCACTCCATCTGTCAGGGACAGACAGACCTTTTTGCTCCTGCTCCTAATCACATCAGTGTAGATGAATGGAAAGTTTGTTTTACAGTTGGGAAGCTAATTAATCTAACTCCAGCCCTCTGGAACTGGGACTCAGCTGTAAATCAGTTGTCAGGACTCCCTTGCTGATCAGTGGTGAATGCCAGATGTTGTCAGACAGGGTTTCATTCACCGTGGTAGCAGACCCTGTCCTGAGATGTCCACACAGCTGCTGTCAGAGCAGTTATTCATCTGGTGTCACTTATCTCCAGGAGTCTGCAGCTGATGGAGCTGAACTCAGTGAACTCTCCAGAAGCATTTCCTGAAGTTCAAGCAATTCCACTCATTTTCCATTAATAGCTGATAATTCCAAATGCTGCTTTAAGGACATCAGCTTGCTGTGACACGTTTGCTACATTTTGCTTTCCTGGAATTATTCAGCCTTTGTTTTTCCTACAGTATCTGTCCTGTGTATCAGGACTGACATGTCAGATAGAGGAACTTGGGTGTGCTTGTGCTTCATGTTCTTCAGGGTTTCAAGGCAAATAATAAAGTTATCAAGATGAGAATCTAGCCTTTAACTCATTAAATACGAATAATTCAAAAGTTATTGTTTTGTTTCTTGCATTTTGATTCATTTGTACTTAGCTGATTAAAAATCACTCTGCAAAAATAAATCATTTTAATGACTTAACAACAGACCACAAATTAGGATGTGTAATAATCCATCTGATACTTTATTCAGCTGTAGGATTAAAAAATCACAACAAAACAAAAAACGCCACACAATGCTTTGGTTTTATGCTCTACCTGTAGCTCAGTTTGCTGGGCCTGTGTATCTCCAGGCTCTAGAGCAACAATTTCTTCTTTCTTACTTAAACAAGCTCCACTCCTCGAGAGCAAGTGAATGTGGCCCTTCTGACCAGCAAGTGCTCCACAGTGATCCTGAGCTGTGCTCAACTCAGTGATGCTGAGGCAGCTACTGGGTGTCCAAAACACCTCATCCCAGGCTCTGACCATCCGTGTGCACTCCTTGTTGTTGTTAGGGTACAGCTGAATTGCCTTCTGAAACCATTATGTGGAGCCTCAAGCCAGCTGGGGAGGCAGAGGTTAAGGCAGAAAACGCTGATCATGAACCACTGGATGTGTCTGCTGACAACCATTTCTGCATGTCCAGCTCTTCCACTGCTGCTATAAATCAGGGTAGCATTGACTCTAGGATGGACAGAGAGCAGAGATTACATTAGTGTAACCTCTAACTAGGTATACCATCTAAAAGGATCAGCCTCCGGTTTAAACCCAGGCCCAGATTTATTCTCCAGCTTTTGAAAGAAGTGCCTTGCACAGACATGAAATCCCTGACTCCTGAATTCATCTCTTTCTCCCGTCACACAACCACAGTTGCTTTGTAACCTGGAAGCCTATCTGAATTTCATAAGCAATAATTTTGTCCCTTCTTAGCATAATGAGTCACATAAATAGACTGCTTGAATATGAATGCAACCACTGTCATCACCCTTCACTTTAAATAGGTGCAATGAATGCAGTGGGTCTGCAGGGATCATCCACCACTTTTTCTCAGCCTTTGCAAACTCTCTTTTCTCTGACAAAGGACCCTGCTGTAATTAGCAGTGTACTGACATGCCACAGTGGTTACTTCCCAAAGAAGTTGCCATGCCAAAAAGACCTGACCCGTATTTTTAGACAACAATTCAGGCTAAATCAAGAGCCAGGTACTTTCCAAGTACAGATGACACCACTGTTTCCCATTGAAAATGAAAGTCTATGAAGAACTGAGATATTTATACTGCTCACCTTCATAACTTCTGTGTAAGATCACTAGTAATGCACAGCGTGGAAAGTGAGATTCTTATGCATCATTTCTACTGCTGCTCCTGAGCGTGTGTTATTCTGCCTCCAGCCTTCATGCACACATTTACACAGGTTTGTTGTAACAAATGTGTCTGTGCACCTTTAAATTACCAGCTCTAGTACTGAAACGTGTGCTCCAGGGTGTCTGCCTGACACTGGTCTCACGTCCTTTCAGTGTGTATGCAAAGGAGGCAACAAGAATAGTGCCAGATGGCAATGGGAATGGAAATGATATGACCAACATACGTGATGCAATTTTCTTTCTTTCTTTCTTTTTTTTTCCTTGTGAATAAAGCATCTTGTGAAAAGAGGAATTAGATACAGTATTTATAACAGTCCTTCATAAACATCCCCAAATTCCAAGCAGAAGACAAAAGGCATGAATCATATCACAGCAGGCACTATAGCTGGGGAAGTGGCCTTTATGAAGATTGCTTCCGTAATTTGGGCTCCAGAATGAAAGAGAGCTGCTCTTAGAAGATCTGTAGGAAGTTGATAATGGCTTATTTAATTGTAGTATCACTAATAAAATCTGGGTTTTCATCAAGAACATTTCCTTAGCTAAAAATGCCATGATTCTTCAAGCTGTAGTTTGATCCTGTTCATTTTGTCTATAAATGATATAAAGTAAAAAAGGCAGATTAGGACATTATAGTTTCCTTTAAAAGGAAACTTTCAGACTGTGCCTGCAATCCACACCATACAATAAGATAAAACTCACAATAAGTGACTTGGTAGGCAGAAATAAAACAATTACTCATGAAACATGTATTACAAAGCAGGAATAATCATTCTTTGTAAGTTCTAGAGGAAATTAGACTATACTTTGTTCTTTATGACTTGATAGCTAAAAATCTCCCATCAGTTGACAAGAATTAAAGGTAATTCTCCTCTTGCATGATTCTCCATTGGTTTTGGTGGCAGTTTTATGTTCTTAACCTACAACAGCATCTGGACCTATTGAACTTGCATTATATTCATTGTACCCAGACAATAAAATAATTTTCATATTATTCTTGGGGAAATGCTGAAACAGATCTAAAGCAACTTCTGACATCTATGTTAAAAATTATAAGACCAACTAGACACTCCCAGCATGGATGGATGCCAACTGTCAGATCAAATGGATCTATACATACCAGTCACTTTCACATGTAACAAATAAATAGAAACATAGAATGGTTAAGGATGGAACAGACCTTAAAGATCATCAGGTTCCAACCTCCCTGCCATGAGCAGGGACACCTAGACCAGGCTGAACAAAGCCTCATCTAACCTGGCCTTATACACATCCAGGGAAGGGGTTTCCACAGCCTCCCTGGGTAACCTGTTTCAGTGTCTTACTACCCTCATGGTGAAGATTTTCTCCCTGGTGTGTGACCTAAATCTTCCCTCTTTCAGTTTAAAACCTTTGCCACTTGTCCTATCACTACCTTCTCTGGTGAAAAGCCCCTCCCCAGCTTTCCTGTAGCCCCTTCAGGTACTGGAAGCTGCTCTCAGGTCTCCCTGGAGCCTTCTCTTCTCCAAGCTGAACAGCCCCAACTCCCTCAGCCTGTCTTCATAGCAGAGGTGCTCTAGCCCTTTGATCATCTTGATAGCCCTTCTCTGAACCCTCTCCAACAGCTCCATGTCTTTCTTGTGTTGAAGGCACCAGAACTGTACACAGTGCTCCAGCTGGGGTCTGACCAGAGCAGAGTAGAGGGGCAGAATCACCTTCCTGCCCTGCTGGCCACACTTCTTTTGATGCAGCCCAGGATGCAGTTGCTCTCTGGGCTCCAGCACACACTGGTGGCTCAAGTGGAGCTTCTCATCAACTACCACCCCAAAGTCCTTTTCCTCAGGACTGCTCTCCAGCCATTCTTCCCCCAGCCTGTATTTGTGCCTGGGGTTGTGCTGACCCAGGTACAGGGCCCTGCACTTGGCCTTGTTGAACTTCATGAGATTGGCACTGGTCCCCCTCCCCAGCCTGTCAAGGTCCCTCTGGATGGCCTCCCTTCTCTCTAGGGTGTCAATCACACCACACAGCTTGGTATAATCGGTAAACTTGCTGAAGATACACTCAATCCCACTGCCCATGTCACTAACAAAGATGTTGAACAGCACTGGTCCCAATAGTGACCCCCGAGGGACACCACTCATTACCTACCTTCACTACATACCAGTCACTTTCACATGTAACAAATAAATAGAAACATAGAATGGTTAAGGATGGAACAGACCTTAAAGATCATCAGGTTCCAACCTCCCTGCCATGAGCAGGGACACCTAGACCAGGCTGAACAAAGCCTCATCTAACCTGGCCTTATACACATCCAGGGAAGGGGTTTCCACAGCCTCCCTGGGTAACCTGTTTCAGTGTCTTACTACCCTCATGGTGAAGATTTTCTCCCTGGTGTGTGACCTAAATCTTCCCTCTTTCAGTTTAAAACCTTTGCCACTTGTCCTATCACTACCTTCTCTGGTGAAAAGCCCCTCCCCAGCTTTCCTGTAGCCCCTTCAGGTACTGGAAGCTGCTCTCAGGTCTCCCTGGAGCCTTCTCTTCTCCAAGCTGAACAGCCCCAACTCCCTCAGCCTGTCTTCATAGCAGAGGTGCTCTAGCCCTTTGATCATCTTGATAGCCCTTCTCTGAACCCTCTCCAACAGCTCCATGTCTTTCTTGTGTTGAAGGCACCAGAACTGTACACAGTGCTCCAGCTGGGGTCTGACCAGAGCAGAGTAGAGGGGCAGAATCACCTCCCTGCCCTGCTGGCCGCACTTCTTTTGATGCAGCCCAGGATGCAGTTGCTCTCTGGGCTCCAGCACACACTGGTGGCTCAAGTGGAGCTTCTCATCAACTACCACTCCCAAGTCCTTTTCCTCAGGACTGCTCTCCAGCCATTCTTCCCCCAGCCTGTATTTGTGCCTGGGGTTGTGCTGACCCAGGTACAGGGCCCTGCACTTGGCCTTGTTGAACTTCATGAGATTGGCACTGGTCCCCCTCCCCAGCCTATCAAGGTCCCTCTGGATGGCCTCCCTTCTCTCTAGGGTGTCAATCACACCACACAGCTTGGTATAATCGGTAAACTTGCTGAAGATACACTCAATCCCACTGCCCATGTCACTAACAAAGATGTTGAACAGCACTGGTCCCAATAGTGACCCCCAAGGGACACCACTCATTACCTACCTCCACTTGAGCCATTGACCACAACTCTCTGGGTGTGGCCATCCAGCCAGTCTCTTATTCACCAAGTTGTCCATCTGTCAAATGCAGGTCTTGTCAATTTGGAGACCAGGATGTATCTGACTTCAGACATCCACAATGAAAACAGTAGATACAAATATAATTTAATATTAAAATTCAAATCTGAAGTATTAACCTACCTGTTTTCCCCACTATTAAATAGCAAAATTTGGTAAAGATGACAGCAGACCTCAGATGATTCTGTGATGCCATCTCTGATTTATACCTAGATTTTTGCCTTCTGAAAGCAGACAGGGATCTTCTTGGAAGCAAATAGTTTGCACACAGACAACTGCTGAATACATTTCCTGGTAGACCTACAGCAGAAAAGCATGAGCTGGTGGCTCCTGTAAATCACATGGAGATGTGTGTGTGGAATGGCCAACCTATAACCAATGACTAGGTGCTGATAGTAACATGACTATCACTGTACCTATGATGCTGGTTTTGTGCCTTGTTTTGTGTGCCCTGCACAGCCTACTTTGGCATTTCCTTGCCTTTTTATCACCCATCTCCAGTGCAGATGCTGCAGCTAGATCCAGAAGATGCACAGAGGACACAAAAGCCATGTGGATCAGAAGGTGAAGAAACTCTTCTTCCTGCACACAGACATTCTGGCACTACCCAGCTCATCCCATTAAGATGCTCAGCAGCTGGGCACCATTTTATAGCATTTACCACAGGAGAATTTCTGAAGATAGGGGCATAGAGGCAGAGTCCAGCAAGTGCACAATTCCACTGCCTTGGTGGGTAAGCATCAGGGAAGCCAGAAGGAAGAGGATACAATGAGATGCTAATGGGAATAGATTGCCTCCAGCTTGTTAGGACTGCAGTCCAAGTAATGGGAAGGTAAGGCTGGAGCATTCCTTTGCACTCTCCCATCAAACCAAAGAATTTCAAATGATAGCTGACAACGGATTTAATGGAAAAAAAAAAAAAAACAGATAAAAGCAGAGCTTTCTCAACCAAATCTTCAAAGCATGAAAAGGCAAAAAATTCTCAGAGCTGTCTACTTGCAAGCAGTGTCAGGCTGCCTGCAGATGACTCCAGACAATAATAAAGGCCTCAAGGGAACAGGCAAGATAGGATATTACATTAGCTGCAAAATCAAATATTGCCAGCTACTGCCATCCTGGTCCCACACAAGGCATAGCTGAAATTATAACCAGCACTCTCTAATAGCCATTTTGCAGGTTGTGTGATGTTGCATGGCATACAGGAAAGTTTATCAAGCATGAAAAGTAGGGTGGGGAGGAGGAAGACTTACTGTGCAGAAATGTACAGCATAATCATGGCTAAAAGCTGTGTGTTCTTATTGCTTTTATGCAAATTGTTGGAGCAAATTCGATCACATTCAACATTGTACACATTTTCATCAGCAGAGAGAAAAATCTATAGTTAGTGTTTTGGAAAATAAGAAATACAGACTACAATTAGAAAATAAAGATTGTCAGATTTTGCTAGCTGAAGGAATTGTCAGTGCTCAGGAAAAAAAAAAAAAAAAAAAGGCTTTGGGAAGTAATTATTATCTTGATTTCAGTTTTGTTGTCTAGCTGGAGGGACTCATCAACAGAGACAGGCTTGCTCTGATAATGCCAGCAGAGTCACAACACTCTGAGGATTAGCTTATTTTTTACGAGTTCTTAAAATACAGAGGACTGTCTAACTGATACCATCTCACAAGAGTCAGCAATGAGGAACCTGAAGTCATTACTACAACAACAATACAGCTGCCTCCATCAGATGTGTTCCCAAGGGCTGTTAAAGCATCTGTCACTTTTCACCTTTCTGAAGTAACTGGAATTGTTCTCTACGTGCAATCTCATCACCCTGCTGAGATATTTCTACACCACATCCATTAGCGGGGACTTGGCCTAGATGATCTCTAGAGATCCCTTCCAACTCTGGCAATTCTGTGATTATTGAAAGGGAATACATAATAAATCATCAACAAGCACAGACACTCACTTTGTCTTCCTAAATTCCTTTATCACTCTAGAACACATTAATGTATTATAATAGCCATAGTCATGTCCTCATCTGCATCCATTGCATTCCTTCCATTATGTGCAGTGATGATATGGTTGTTGCACAAGTATCAGTGTGGATACCTGTGAAATATCACAGTCTCTTTTTTGGGCATATGACCAATAGAACTACAAATCTCACCCTGATGACATGTTTTTTTCCATTGCAATTTCATCCTTGTTGAGAATTTTCATTGCATTTTTAACAAGTTTTCCAATCTACTGCCCAAAAAGAATATTACTATTCAAGACTTTGGTGATATACAGCAAATCACCTGCACTTCACTCAGGAATTGAAGAAAATACAAATGCAACCAACATGGCAAGAGCCATCATGTCAGAACTCCTGCAAACCTGAGATGAATTTGCTCAAAGCAAAAAGGAACCATTTCCGAGAGGACCCCAGGGTAACAGCCACCAAATGTACAGCTTAATGAACAGTTTCAGTATGCTTAACCACAAGCCTGCTGCTTGCTGTCACACCATGAAAAAATATAGTATTTAACTGAATTGAATTCTTACTTCAGCTTACTGTGTGGCCAGAAAAAACAATTGCACGGGGAAAACCAAGACCTGGCTCAGCTTAGCATGGCCACCAAAAAGCTGTGGGTCTAATTTGCACACAAAAGCAGTAGAAGTTCCTCTCCTTGTGCTGCCAACAGTGCTTTTGGTTCCTCATGCCCTGTGGAGAGGGAGTCTTAGAATAATTTAGGTCAGAAAAGACATTTAAGATCATGAAGTCCAACCATTAACCTAGCACTGCCAGCTCCACCACAATAGAGCCTCGTGTCCCCCAGCACGACATCTACACATCATCTAAGTACCTTCAGGGATGGTGACTCCACCACTTCTCTGGGCAGCTTTTTCCAGTGCCCTTCCAGGGAAGAAATTTTTCATAATATCCAATCTAAACCTCCCCTGGTGCAACCTGAGTCCATTTCCTTTTGTTCTATCACTTGTAACTTGGGAAAAGAGACCAACCCCCACCTCACTACAATCTCCTTTCAGGTAGTTGTAGAGAAAAATAAGATCCCTCTCAGCCTCCTTTTCTCCAGGCTAAACAACCCAAGTTGCCTCAGCTGTTCCTTGTAAGACTTGTGCTCTACACCCTTCACTGGTTTCGTTGCCCTTCTCCAGACAGGCTCCAGCACCTCAGTGTCCTTCTTGTAGTAGGGGACCCAGACCTGAACACAGTATTCGAGCTGATACCATCTCACAAGAGTCAGCAATGAGGAACCTGAAGTCATTACTACAACAACAATACAGCTGCCTCCATCAGATGTGTTCCCAAGGGCTGTTAAAGCATCTGTCACTTTTCACCTTTCTGAAGTAACTGGAATTGTTCTCTACGTGCAATCTCATCACCCTGCTGAGATATTTCTACACCACATCCATTAGCGGGGACTTGGCCTAGATGATCTCTAGAGATCCCTTCCAACTCTGGCAATTCTGTGATTATTGAAAGGGAATACATAATAAATCATCAACAAGCACAGACACTCACTTTGTCTTCCTAAATTCCTTTATCACTCTAGAACACATTAATGTATTATAATAGCCATAGTCATGTCCTCATCTGCATCCATTGCATTCCTTCCATTATGTGCAGTGATGATATGGTTGTTGCACAAGTATCAGTGTGGATACCTGTGAAATATCACAGTCTCTTTTTTGGGCATATGACCAATAGAACTACAAATCTCACCCTGATGACATGTTTTTTTCCATTGCAATTTCATCCTTGTTGAGAATTTTCATTGCATTTTTAACAAGTTTTCCAATCTACTGCCCAAAAAGAATATTACTATTCAAGACTTTGGTGATATACAGCAAATCACCTGCACTTCACTCAGGAATTGAAGAAAATACAAATGCAACCAACATGGCAAGAGCCATCATGTCAGAACTCCTGCAAACCTGAGATGAATTTGCTCAAAGCAAAAAGGAACCATTTCCGAGAGGACCCCAGGGTAACAGCCACCAAATGTACAGCTTAATGAACAGTTTCAGTATGCTTAACCACAAGCCTGCTGCTTGCTGTCACACCATGAAAAAATATAGTATTTAACTGAATTGAATTCTTACTTCAGCTTACTGTGTGGCCAGAAAAAACAATTGCACGGGGAAAACCAAGACCTGGCTCAGCTTAGCATGGCCACCAAAAAGCTGTGGGTCTAATTTGCACACAAAAGCAGTAGAAGTTCCTCTCCTTGTGCTGCCAACAGTGCTTTTGGTTCCTCATGCCCTGTGGAGAGGGAGTCTTAGAATAATTTAGGTCAGAAAAGACATTTAAGATCATGAAGTCCAACCATTAACCTAGCACTGCCAGCTCCACCACAATAGAGCCTCGTGTCCCCCAGCACGACATCTACACATCATCTAAGTACCTTCAGGGATGGTGACTCCACCACTTCTCTGGGCAGCTTTTTCCAGTGCCCTTCCAGGGAAGAAATTTTTCATAATATCCAATCTAAACCTCCCCTGGTGCAACCTGAGTCCATTTCCTTTTGTTCTATCACTTGTAACTTGGGAAAAGAGACCAACCCCCACCTCACTACAATCTCCTTTCAGGTAGTTGTAGAGAAAAATAAGATCCCTCTCAGCCTCCTTTTCTCCAGGCTAAACAACCCAAGTTGCCTCAGCTGTTCCTTGTAAGACTTGTGCTCTACACCCTTCACTGGTTTCGTTGCCCTTCTCCAGACAGGCTCCAGCACCTCAGTGTCCTTCTTGTAGTAGGGGACCCAGACCTGAACACAGTATTCGAGCTGCAGCCTCACCATGAGGCAACAGCTCATTGCTATGGGCTGGATCTCAGCTCCAGGCATCCTGGAGAGGGGAGGCAGCACTGGGTTACCATGAGCTCTGCTTCATGGCTCTGCTGCTGCTCATCACTGAATTAAGGACTGCCAGATCACATCACACAACAAACCTGATCCAGATTAGCTACCAGCATTATAGTCACACAACTCAAGTTAACTTCAAATAGGGTTTTCTTAGAGAAACTTTTTCATGGTGGCATTACCCAGCAAAGGAAGGTGGCCTGTGGCTGGCGTGTAGGCAAAGCACTGGCATGGTTTGGTCAGACACTATCTGATCTGTGATAAATGTTATCAGTGTAAAGTAGCATTAGTGGTTTGAGCTGGGATGAAGCATGCTAAAATTGGATTTCCTGTTTTATTAACCCAAGGCCTGAGGACAATAACAGCACCAGTCAGAAGTGTTACTCCTCATCAGAGATTAAAAGTAAATAGCTGAGTGTGGAGATGAGATATAATAAATTAGTCTCCCCTTGATTCACATAGTAAATCAGTAAAGATCTTTTAAATAATTCCTTGTTGATATCTTATGAACATGCCAAAAAAAATCAAGCCAAAGAAACACAGCACCCTGTCTCGCTCACACCAACCCAAGCTTACACATGGGTTGTAGATGTGAGCAAGGCTGCACAGACAGAGCTCTCCTGGAGCCCAAGAAGAGTGCCAGGCCCTCAAGAAACACAGAGCCTAGCTCACAATGTTGGGCTCCCTGGCATTTCTTGCACACTCTTTTAAACACTAAAAAAAAAGCCACAGTCAGAAAAC
>NW_009954705.1:1451412-1459080 GCF_000747805.2 Chaetura pelagica | reverse complement strand
ATCTCTCAAGGCATCTTCAGGTTTTTTTAATAAAACAACAATTCTATCTAGTGAAGCAATAGTCCAACCCTCAGAAAGTCTTAAACAAGAGAAGAAGGAGAAAAATAGATAATATTTAAAGTACTTACTGTCTCACATGACTGCGTTTTTCTGAGGTGAAGATTATTTACACTTGAAGACAGTATGTGAGATGGTAAATAATTTTAATTATTCTTTTTGCATTATTGAAGACATTTATTAATGTTTTCACTGATGTCTTTCTGTTTTAAAAGTAACAGAAATGTTCATTTTTGGAAGAGGAACTCTTCCTGTGTTGTCCTAGAGAATGCATACAAGTTTGGGCTCAAAATGCCATTCTCGTTACGGAGGTTTTCTCAACATAGAATAAACAGAGTTTATGCAAATTTAAAAAGAAGAAGCATGAAAAGCTATAACCACTTCAGCAGACAGAGCAGGACAGGAAGAAAGTGAAACCAGTGGAAAAAAAGAAAAAAAAGTGATGCTAAGGGCAGTGATGGTTTCATGAGGAGCAGCTAGATCTGCTGGTGACAGCTCAACTTCTTGTTTTCCAGCTCCTTTTTCTGCTTTCAGGCTTCATTCTCTTGACATAACTGCAAACAGCTGGAAAAAATTATGCAAAGGAGCCCAGCTACTTCTCTGAGATGTAAGTGCTGGGAAATAAGACATGAAAAAAGTCAGTATTCCCAGGCCACAGGTGTACCAGGGGGGCAGGAGCAGCCGAGGCTGTCACAAAGAGAAGTGGTCAGAGTAAAAGGGCTGTAGGAAGCTGGGCAGAAGACACACCAAAGGAGGGCATGGAGTAGCAGGAGCTTGGAGTGGTAAGGAAGAAAACCATCACAACACAGTCAAAAGGAATAAGAAAGTAAGCTGCAGAAAACAGCCAACTGGGAAGGAAATAAAGGGAACAAGGACCTTCAAGAGTCAGGCAAGATTTTTTTCTGTTTGCAGAATTAGTTACGTAGTCAAGCCCCTAAGTGCTTTACTAGCAATTATTTCCCACATTAAGCATTTTTAGTGCCCATGGGCACGCTGTGCAAACACAGCAAGGGGGAGCTGACAACATAGTTATGAATAGGAGATTCAGGGTCTGTAAGTTACATTGTCACCATTAATTGTGTTTTGCAAAAAGACTTGATCACTGCTGTTCAGTTTCCCTACCACAAATCTCATTTTTAAAATAGACAGAAAGTAAAACTTGCTGCCCACAGTGAAGCAACCTTATTGCTCAGCAAGTTCTGGTCAGGTTCAGAAAGTCATTTGCAAAGTGATCTGGAAAATGCTTACAACTTCTCATAGAGAAAAACAACATACTCAGGCCCATGTGGATAACCAAATTTTTTTTTATCCAAAATTTTCTGCAGTTTCATTTAACTTCTTGCTACCTATCTGGAAAATAAAATAATAATAATAATAATAATACAGCTCTAGATCATATTCAGAAAATTCACTTACTTCTATTGCAACAAATTCTCCAACCAATTTTAAAAGTGCCCAGCTTGTATGTAAAACCTAGTATATAATGGAAGATTTCACTTTCATATCCTACCTTAGCTTGAAAGCCATATTCTGCGAGATGCTTAAAGATTCATAGATTATAATCATCATCAACTGTGCCTAAAATCACGTTTCATAAAACCCCACAGATGCAGATGGAGGCTGAGAGAGGTTACCAGTTACCTTTATCCCATGTTTCCATTCTTCCTTACTTGTGGGGTCAGCCTCAATCAAAGATAGAAGGCTTGGTGACCCCCTACACAGTTTATGCTAACAAGCTGAGAGCCAAACCACTGAGCTGCACAGACCTTCTAGGTCTGTCCAGAGACAACTGACACTCCTGAGAAATGTTCTAAAAAAGTAACACAAGATTGATGCTTTTCACCCCCTGGAGATGGGTGAGAAAGGTGGTGAAATAGCTAAATGGTTTAGTGAGTTGTTGATGCACCCTAAAGGGGAAATTTCCCATCTGAGCCATTTCCCACCTGAGCTGTGTGCTGCAACACTGTGACCTACTTGGTCACCCTCTCCCACAGAAGAGCCATGATAGGCACACTCCTGTCATCAAGAAAGGTATTCTCAATTCACACAGATTTTGGGCTGTGTGATAAAGACTGGGTTGTACAGCCAGACTGAGACTGGTTAGATGCTAAAGCAGCCTGACTGGCATTTATACAACTGAACAATTAAGGGCAAGACTGATTGTAAATTACCTTGCATGTTGTACTCCCAGTTTTTGTTAAATCTTCTCAAAGTGCTACCTCTGTTCTTCTAATCAGCACTGAAGTAAACACAAGTCTGGCCATGCTGAGTAGATAAAAGCCTATCTAGTTCAAATTCCTCTCTGACACTGGCAAACAACAGATACTTAGGAAAGAGGATAAAGAATTAGCAAATGTACTGACTGTTCACTGTATACCTTACCTGCTTCCAGGAATCAGCAGTTCAGGAACTTTTTGAACCAGGAACTGCATCTGTCATGGTTTCTTTGTCAGGCTTCATGGGTCCCCGAACGACCTGTTTACTAGCTGCTTAAACTGAGGCTTCACACTTAGGATTAAATTGAATAAAGTGAGTACCTCCAGTTTATAAGTGGCCCAGTTTCCAAAGGAATGGAGCTGCTCTATGATTTACTTCCTCTGTGGGAGCCATAAACAGCATTTAATATGCTAAAAGAAATTCAGTTATTATGATGCCTAAAGCTGGATCCAAGTGCCATATTATTTTTAACAACATGAATTCATCTTTCTGTATAAGAAATCTTGCAAGGAACTTGTCTGAAAAGAGTGAAGGACAAATCTGTTACAGGCAGTGTGATAATTTAAAGAACCCAAGGGAATTTCCTACTGCTGTTCAATGATACCGAGGAGACCTTAATGTCCCCTCAACTATTTTAAAACAACAAGAGTATAATAGGGATAAATACCCAGTGCTGTTTATGTGCACAAAACAACAACAGTAATGAGGAAGGAGATACTTCAGTGGAGGATGTAACAGGGCACACTGAACACCACTTTGCAGATTCTTCTGAACAGACCCAGACAGATGTTTGGAAAATGAGGGAAATGTTGTATTTCTGTGTTTTCTGGTGGATTACAATAAGGACTGAAAATTGCAACCCCTGTTGTCTCGAATGTCAAGAACAGTTTTGGTGGTCAATTGGTGAGGGAAAATGTCATTAGCACCTAAAGGAAAGTAAGGCAATGTGGAACCCTGCTTCCACTGAAAATTTTCACAGGTTCCCCATGAGACCAGTTGGTTTTCCCCTTGGTAATCCAGAACTGGAAAAAGCATGAGATCAGCTTTGCCCTGCCTGGAATGCTGGCACTGTCTCACCCCAATTCAAACTCCTCCAGGTGATGGAGCCTTTGTCACTTGTCTCTGAGTCCTCAGAGGACTGCTCAACCTCAGGCCTGATGTATGGTCCCTTGGAAGAACAGCAGCAAATTTCTCAGTAGCTTTGAAAGACCAGAACTTGTCATCTGTCACCACCAGGAAATCCTCCTGATGGTACTCAGTTTAAATACTTCTATCTACACAACATTCTGCTTACTGGTCTAAGTGAAGCTCCTCAAAATGTTTCTGCCTCAGTTGAGGGTGATAGCGAGTGATAAGTCCTTATCTCTGAAAAGGGAATGCAGCAGTCTCACCAACTCTACTAGAAATGAAAAACACTTCTCTTTAGCAAACTGGAAAAGCACTTTGCTTTAGCAATATTTTAAGGCCAGACAAAATTTAACAGCCTCCTGCAACAGAACAGCTTGTGACTCAGACGCAGCCACTCCAACCCTACCTCAGCTGCCTACTTTCAGTTCCTCATTTTAAGAAATTGTTTACATAAAAATAAAAAATAGATTAATCTGTACATATATAAAGAAACCCGCTATTTCAGAGTAGAAGATTCTTCTATGCAGAAGGATGCCTTTGTCCACTTCTGCAAATGAGTAAAGTGGAATACAGATCAAAGGGTGAAGCACTTGGCTGAGTCAGGGCAACCAGGAGTATCTCCAGCCCGCTGCCAGTCCTCTCTGCCCGATAATCAGCTTCACGGGGAGGGGACAGAAGGTAGAAGGCAGGACAGCACTACTAGTCGTTACTTTTCAAAGTGAGATTGTGAAGTAAAACTAAGGTGCTAAATTGGAGCTGTAAAACAGCTCAGGAGAAATCCTGTGTTAAGCAACACTGTCAGACTTACACAACTTATGTCACCTAACTACAGTGAAGTACTGTCATGCATGTAATACATAAATGTAATTGAAAGCAAAACAGGAAGAAAAAACCATCACATCACACCTCCCCCCATCAAACAGAACCGAGTAGCTGCAGAAAATAAATTTCAGATCCTCAAGAAGCCTGAAAGCCAGCCACAGCAGGTTTAATAGCTCCTTGTAACTTTGTTTGGCACTGAACAAACAGCAACGAGCGGTTTGCATACACTGACCTGAACACAGCCTGAAGGGAGCTACAGAATTCTCTACCACTGAGTCACCTAAACAGCAAACCTGCCATCATGAAGGGCATTGAATAGAAGTATCTCTATCTGAGATGTGAAATAATCAGAAATAAGCATTGAGGACTCACAAATACATAAGGGTTAGAGAGGAGTAATTGAAGAGCAAAAATATTGAAGAAACCACACAACTTGGGAAATGGCTGCTGGTACTTGGTGTGCCATTATGAGAGGTTAGAGGGAATGCCAGTTGTGCTAAGATTATCTGATTCCAAGAAAAATATATCCTGATGCCTTGCATGTGTCTAGAGACTCAAGCACAAATTTTCAACAAAGCACTTAAGAGCAGTAACAAGTACCACATGACACGGAGATGACAGTCAGTGGTAGGGCTTGTGCTGTGACAGAGGGGCTCAGAACAACACCTGATTTTCAGGGATGGGGTCAGTAGGGTGTCCTTTCCCATACATAATGCCTTTCAAGCACTTTCTTCCATACCATAGGAACTCAGTCTCATTGTTTCAGATACTCTGGGCTGCAAAAAAAGCAAAAATGTTATTACTTAGGATTATCTGTGCCTTTGGGTTACCCCTTGGGGCAAGAGGAGACTCAGACCAAAATGCTACACAGAGCAGATTGAGCCAGTTGGAGCAGAGAAGGTTGGAGGTGTGAGCCTTCTGCACTACTTGGGTTGCAGGTCAGTGATTACTTGCTGGAGCAGCTCTCTTCAGCTGTGTAAATATTCAAAGGTCAGAGATGCCATTTTAGGCCCTGAAAATCAGTGATGATCTGCAGTGAATGAGAAGTAGTGATAAGAAACCTGCACAGGCTTTCTCTGGGATGGATGTTGGTAACAGTTTCTCCTTGTATTTTCGAAACTGTGTGGCTGGATTTGTTGCACAAATTTTCCTTATCTCGTTTTCTTTCAGTCTCATATTTAAATCTTCATTACTGCTCTCTGTTGTCAGGGCTTGCATTCAAGCTTCAGCAATGAACTCAGTTATAATGAAAACAAAACAGTTACCTGTAAACCCAGGCAAGCCTCTGCAGAATTATGCAGCTTATTCTCTTCTTCTTTCCCCCAACAGTAATACTTGGAGAACTTCCTCATGTTTCTCTGTTTGTCATGTTCATGGCCAAGACACAGGGTACACAAGGTTTCTGCAGAACTGCATTGTGCATGAAATTGACCCTCTGCAGAAAGTGTGTTTCTCTCTTCCCTCTTTAGGTTTCTTTTCTCAATTTGTGTTATCCATTGTTACCAAGATAGACTTGAAAACATGATTTGAATGTAAGTAGATACAGTACTTCTTGCTTTCACTCTCAAATCTACAAATGATTTGTGGAGAGCTAAGGGTCTCCATGATTTGCTACTAGCAGTAGATTGCTAATGTGGAAAATTAAAGTCACCTCAATTTTATTAAGTACTTAACTTCTTAGAGGGCAATTCATGTTTTACACAACAGAGAGAGGAGAGAGGAAGCTAGTTTGCTATGTATTCTGTTATTTGGAAATGCTTGGCTTTGAAGGATAAACATCACCTGGCTGAGTCTCATCTTAAAAGTTCAATCACATCTAGTGCTTTTAGTCCTGCTAGGAGGGAGGACTAGGAACAAGGGAGGGCCAAGTCTGCTCCAGTGTCCCTGTGTGAGGGGTTTATCTAACCAATCTGCACTAGAAGATATGAGCAAACTGTTGGGCAGAGGCAATCAGGTGTTTAGAGGTGCCCAGCTCATGCTGCAGCTTTGCTTTCAGCATTGGTGAGGCCACAACTTGGCTGGAGCCACTTGGTTCTGCAAACCCAAGCACAGACTTAAACAGTTACTGTAGGTAGAAAGGACAGAGGCTCTTTCCAGAGCACAGAGCCAGAGCTCTGCTCTTTGATGTGAGGAAAGCTGTTGCGATGGGACTGCTGGCTGAAACTGGGCTGTACTCAGGTGCTTGGGTTCATGACTAACATGCTCTTCAGCACAGCTGGACCTAGCAAGGAACCTAATAGAGCTCCGGACAATATCCCTCTGTGGAACAACACATCCAAAAAAATGTCAGCTGCTGAGTGACCTGAACAGCCCCTCTCATCTAGCAGCTCCTTTGCTTGTAACCCTCACATGATTGTTCTTCTTTACCCTGTGACAAACAATATGCTGTCACAGGATGAATCAGACTTTGGACCAGGATAGGTTGAGGAGAAGGACAATACTTTCTACAGTTGATCTCAGGCCAGAGTCACACTTGATTTTTTTTTTAATGTCTGTCTCTGTGTCTCTGTGAGGCAGCCTCTATATGCCAGGCCAAATGAGCTCACCATCTGAAGTAAATAACCACTGAGCTTGTACATTGGGCTGATCTGATGCTAAGAGACACATGACAGGGCCAGTGTTGTTCCTAAATTTGGGACTGAATGACATGTCACATGCCACTGAAAGAAATTAAATGTTTATTTGAGGTCAAATGGCCCGTGATACAGTTAATCTGGCTTCAAATCAGTTTATGAAGGAACTGAATGTTCATGAAGTTATTAAACTGCGCTTCTTGTTTTTTAGAGAGAAAATACACCTGGAAACCTTTGGAATTTTGATGTGCTTTTAGCAAACATCTTTTTGCCATATTTGTAATTGAAAGACAGCATTTAAGGCTGGAAGGGGGTCCTTTGGGACTCCCCAACTACGTCACCTCTCCTGGTACCACAGCTGCAAGGAGGGCAGAATCACAACCCGTGTCTGAAGATGACAGAGCAGCAAAGACAGAGAGCAGTGGCACTGCGGGGTGTCCCAGGCCACGGCACCTCAAAGCAGAGAGAGAAGCACCGGCAACACAACGAGCAGCCACCACCAGTGAGCAGACAGGGCTTCTGCGTTTCACACAGGAAAACACATCCTCAAGATCTACGGCCCCGGTGCCAAGGAGAGCTCCTCCTGTTGCGTGCCCCAAGGCGGGCAGAGGTGGTACCGCCGGAGCCCAGCTGGCACCAGCACGGCCCGCAAAGCAGAGCCCCGGCCTGTGCCCCGGCCTGTGCCCGCAGAGCCGCCTCCCGCCACACACCGGCCGGGCCGGGCCGGGCCGCACGGAACGCCCCGGACCCGCCAGGGACCGCCCGGCGGGCAGAGAGCGTTGCCTTCACACACCCTGACGAGGCAAGAGCGGCACGGGAGCTGGTGCAGTAAACCTGTCTCCAGCCACACCTGTAATGAGCGGCGGGTGCA